>NC_047133.1:25229361-25529361 GCF_009829125.3 Periophthalmus magnuspinnatus
GTGTTCATCTGAGTGGGCAGTGACGTCATCAAGAGAGGAGAGAGGAAGGCAGAATGAACATGCATCGTATGCACAAGGGCACAATGACCTTCACATGGGATGCTGATACTAAAACAACTAAAACATAAGAACCACCTGGGACAAGAAAAGAAATAGCTGACCAGGTTGTTAACGGTCACTAAAGGAATGTTACTTGCATTAGAACATTGTGTAATTATGAGGTAATAAATCACTCACACGCCTATCTAATGGAGTTTTGTAGTGCTCTCCTTCTTCATTATCGACAGCCCTAAAAAGTAGTGCTGTGGACGGGGTCAATAAAAAGTCTGTTCATTTCTGTCTTTTTGATATTAAAAAATACACTTTTTTTTTTCTTTTTTTTTTTTTTTTTAAACAAATGTAATCTATTCTTTCCCAAACCGTTTTGTGCAGCTGCTATGACCTTTCTTCTGTAGTCAATAAGAAAATATTGAACAAAGGCATGTGCATAAAAACAGTTTGAACTTTGCAAATAATGTGTAATATTGTCTCTAGTCTGGTCTAATATACAGTATTACACTGAGTACATTTAGTAAATTACTCAGATATTGAGGGATGAAAATTCATGTTGATTACGTTTTGTAACATTAGCATTGTTATTACATGGTAAATACAGAATTTCTTTGTGATTTGAGACACTTCCCTACTTCAATTCAAGTGTGATTTTCAATGTTGTAGAAGTCTTAAAGGCACAACCTTTCTACCTTCACTGCACACTCTTTTTGTGAAAGGGGGTGCTTCTTTAATACAATCAGACATATTCATAAACTAGTATCACACAGTGTCTTACCTAAGGACACAATACAAATTAACTACCTTGGAGTGGGGATCGAAAAGAGATGTTTGTGGGAAAGTCCTGTACCTTTATAAATGCCCAGGTTTACGTCAAACGCTCATTTCTCACACTTACGGCGGAATGAGGCTATGTTTGTAATCCAGGTTAGCCTAAGTAAAACCTTAATAGGCCTAAATAAAAAAAAAAATTGCCTGCTAAATGAAAACCTATTAGATTTAGTTGGTCATTCTTCTTAATTTAAAGTATGTCTACAATCTACATTACATGTGCCAATCGCCAGAGCCACTGTCACAGGCTAAAGCTACAGTGCTGCTAATCATGATCATGTACAGAGCTTTAACATGGAGACAATGCCACGTTTTATTTCACGTTAACATGTGAAGGATAAAATGTGGAGTATTGTGTAAGCCATACAGTTAGAAGAAATGCTGCTTTGTCACATTTGTCCATCTTTGACAGACACAGAAACATTAGCACGGGAGCTATCGGCTAACTTAACGTGGCTCGCGTCTCCGTGAGCTGCAATGTGCTTTAGCACCTTGGCGTTCCCGGGGTTGACAAGTTGTAGACGCCGAATCCGTCCAATTTACACTACGACATGATGTCCAAAGTGCAGATTTATGAACCTGGCATCCAATCAAATACCAATAACTCGCTTACCTTTTGCTTAGAACGAGAAATGCGCAGTCTAAGAAGGTCTTGCTTTCTCAGCTGTAGCACTTGAGTCTGGGGTTTTCGCCCATGCTGCATTATGAGAGGGCGGGACAAAGCCTGATTGACAGTGTTGAAGAACCAATCACAGAAGAAGCAACGTAGACGCACACTGTGTTAGCCAATCAAACAGCAGATTGGCGCTGCGCTGTAGGCCTACAACAAGGGAACGCTGTTTACCATTGATGCAGCGTGAATGATACATGGTAACAGTTTTTTAATGGGATAGGCGGCCTTATTTGTTTGAACTTGCTTGGTGGACACTTGATTTGTGCTTACAGCATATAGAAACTGACTCCCAATAAACAAGCTATCAATTATTTGCCCTTCTTCAGAATTCAGATCTATGCAGCAGTTGGCTTGCGTTTGTGCAACACGAGCCATGCAACGTGACATTTGGCACACTTTTGGTCGCTGATGGCGAGAACTGCAAGCCTCTTGAAGTACTGTCACTGTTAAAGACTATGGATGCCTATCTAAGACTCTCCGCCAGGTGGCAACGACATTGTAGGTTCAATTTAATAAGCTGTGGGTCGACTATTGAAGATCCTGACGAGTCAGCGTGTCAAATTTGAACTGCATGCCAATTGTTTTTTAAGAATAAAATGAAAGTTTAAAATAATATGCAATAGGCTAAGACATAGAAACTGTCACATTTTGTTCATGACACTTTATTCTTTCTATGTCCTTCCATAGTTTACCCAGGCTGCATTCAGAGACATAGCTATCAAACTGTATTGAAACAATTACTCATCTTAAAATATCTCATCAAATAAGAAATAGCAAGGTAATAGTCCTATTAAAGCAAATGAAGATTTGATAAAATATTGCATGAAAGTACAAAAAGGAAGATTCAATCCTCCGCAAACATTTATTATAGAACGATTGTTGATCCACATGTGTGCAAAGTGCATTTACTCCTTTTGTTATCAACATTATTTGAAGAATATAAAACATTAAAAACACACTGAAAATGCTAAACCAACAGGCAAAAGGCAGTTCTCGTGCTTTGTTTGACATAATGACTGGTTGCCAGCTTCCAGTAAAACTACTGATTAAACATTTAAACATTTACTTTAATTATAGTTATAGTACAAACAAAGACATCAGCACATGAATACAGGTATAATGTAATACTGCATTATGAAGACCCCTTTATATCAGCTCAAAGTTAAGTGGTTTGTGGGGAAGAAGTGCTTTATAGTAGTTGATTTTGAAGTGCAGGTTTTGTGTTACAAGAGTCCTGCATTTGTATTGTACAATTATTGCATGTGAGATTCCTGGTAAATGCAGACATTTCAAAAACACAGTGCTGGACTTAAGGGTCTTCAATGTCCAGGAAGTCCTTTTTTGGTGGAGCAGACCCTCTATACCAGGCACAGGAGTCATCGCTCCTCTTGATACAGGCGAAATGCTTGGCCTGATTTCCATTCACACTCTTTTCAATCACCCAATCTGTCCATAGGCATTCTGCTGGTCCACTGATTGTGCAGGGGATGGAGGTACAGTGAGTAATCTAAAACAAATTAAAAAAACAAACATTTAAATGCAGACGTTCTTTTAATTTCCAAAACATAAAAAAATAAATAAACAAATAAAATCCTACCTTGCAGTCACAGCCCATTTCATAGCGCTGAACAAGACTTTTCTTCTGTGTAGCACTTAGCCCCTCCCAAGGTTCAATGAAGTCACACAGGGTTACATGCATTGTCCCATCAGACTCCAATTTACCTATTAATTGTAAAAAGTTATAAACAAACAAGGCATTTGTAAACTAGTTTTTAAAATGTTGTTGCTATACCTGCGATAAGATACTCTTTGCTGTTGGTTTCTAGAGTCACCCCACACACGGCAGAAGTGGGTGCAGTGTAGATCATATCAAAATTCCGGTTTGGACCTTTAAACACCTTAAAGTAGAAACAAAACATTACATGAAAAATTATCAAAGAGGAAAAAATTTGAAAGCCAGATCATAAGCAGTACCTTGATCATCTTCACATCATACTGGACTCTTTTGATGGCATTCCCATAGATGTCATTGCCAGCATCAATCACCTGAGACCCAACCACTCTTGCTCGGATAACTGAAATGCACATAGCGGTTTACATTTGCAATAATGCACCTAAAAACATTTGATCTCTACATGTGTGAATTTAAAGGTAGTTTCCCACATCACATTGCTTTGGCTTATGAGGCTTTCAGCATGTGCCAGGTACTGCGAAACAGTGGGACATCAGTGTTTCATCAGCTGCAATCAAAGGAAGGAATTTGTGCCTGCCCTCTCAAAGCACAGAGGAAACCAGTCAGCATTCTTAAATGCTGAACTCGAACGCTTCCCGGGCCTCTGTTTCTCGGCAGGGCAGTCTGGATCAAGATGCTGACATGCAAATCTACCTTTTTATTTCACTTGTCATGTCTTTTCACTCAAGATTCACTGTTTAGTCAAGAAGGAAAAACTGTAATAATTCATGCCAAATATTATTAGGCCAATATGGATAAGCCTTGAAGCTAAGAGACTAAAAGGCATGTGTCCAATGGAAATCATGAGTAACGCCTTAAGCAAACCTCTTTCATGTAATTCCAGATCTACAAGTGTGCTGACAATTGATCGAGAGCCAGTCATAGCAAATCACTGGTGACATATAAAGTAATGAAACTATATTGGGATGAAATATACTAAATTATGGTAAAGGATGGTTTTAGGAGACAGGATCATAAGCAGATGTGAACAATCAGATGCCTGGGAAACGACCAACCATGCTGCATCAGCATGCAGTGTGTAGTATGTATTATATTAGTATTAATAAGGAGAATGTCACATTTTAATCCCATTCTGGAAAGGGCAGTTTAGAAATGTTCTACTGCAAAAATGTTCATGGGTGTTCTTACAGTAAATGTTTGTACAAACCCATACAGTAAACACTGCCCAGGGAAAAGAAGTCATATAATTGTAGGGTCTTTCCCGCTTTGTTTGACTCCAGGAGCCCACTCAGTGGCTGGAATTAGTGAAGTGAAGTAGCACTAAGCTGCTCATATTCATATTCTATAACACTATTATTATAGTGAAGCAAGCAGCAGTTGATGAAGTCGGATTGCATGATAGGAAATCTGGTTTTAATGTTTTCTTTGTTTAAACAGCTTGCTCAAAGGCTGTTTATACCGGAAGTCCATTCACTTTTAGGAGGAACCAGAGGGAAGCAAATACATGACACAGCATGACCAGCGGCATTCCTCAACTCCAGCCAAAAGACACTTTTCCTTTGGACTGGACATAGGAAAAGAACATTATGCCTGAACAGTAAAACAAACTAAGGAAACACTGAAATGAGGTAAACCAAATAAAACAGAGTTGTTTAAATAGCTAAATGATTAGCTGTTATAAAAAGCTTGATAAATACATTTGAGTAGTTTTCCAAACTGACCCCACACTTCTGCGTTGAGTAAGTCATACTTTCACTAAATGGTAGTTTCTCCTTCAAATGTCTTACTGTGCAGAATTACCACATCATTACAGCGGGAAGTCAGTCGCCTTTGCAAAGTTTCTGCCAACAACTTAATGTGCCAAAACATCACTTTTCATTATTTTTTTCCATCTCAGACACATACCACCACCCTGATAGTGTATGGAGAGTTAAAGGTATCAATGGCCCTGGTGTTTAGTGGCACTGTCAAAGTTTGTTAACTGAACTCAGCTCTTATGGGACTTCTGTTACCATTGGTTAAGTGAAATGTTGGTAAAACATCAAATGAAGCTTTATTTCAAACTCATCTAATACTGTATGCATGGTAACCTATAAGGTTTATCCTCTGAAAGAGAACACTGTGAAATCTTTGGATCCAAAAGCAAGGACAACTTTTGAATGGACCTCTTCTTTACACAACCTACCTCAGATCCAAAACCATGAAAAGCCAATACTAGAACAGACAGCCTACTGTTGAACTATAAGCCCAATTAACCAAATTAAATGTTTTTTCTAGACTACATAGTTTAGGTACAAGGACTAAACCTAGACAACTTTAAACTGCAAGCAGCTCATGGGGACTTTTTCACCTACTACAGCCCACCACCATATGCACAAAGCACTGCAATAAGACTGTGGGCTATAAAACTTCTCCACTGTCAACAGGACATTACAGAGGTGGGAGGGGGCATCTAGAATGAGTCAGAAGTTTCCATAGTTCCAGATGTGTAAATAATAGGCCACTATAGTCTATTATGGACCCGAGCCCGTGTGCTGGGCATAAACTGTATAGAGGAATAACTCGCTCCTTATCTTAAATGTGTAAAATGTTTCTTCACTTACCGACGTCTGAGTTGCAAAACGCCTGTTGGGGATGCGCAGGAGAGCAGCTACAGGCCTCTGCTAGTTTTTCCACTCGCCAAATGAAAAGGATGGCCAGAGTGACGAGAACGCTGTTCGCTGTCCTGGACATTTTGGAAAACATGCAACTTCTAAGTGAGGAACAATGAAACGCACAAAAAGTGAACCAGGCTCACAAACCAGCGTAAAACTAAATGCGATCAAAGATGCACAAGTCACAACAGAGAGTTCATTCTAGTAGAAGTCGCCACATCCCAACTGTGTTTTTCTCTCACTGTGGTAAGTAGCAGCTGAGTTTTATTGGTGCAGCCAGAATATAGACCCCGCCCTTTCTGTGGTCATAGCCAATCATATGCCAAACCTGCAAAATGCAGAAGGTCAGGGACACCCAAATCTTTACAATTCATTTTAGTCACCAATTTCTGGAATGAAATTATTTCACGGAAATTTCTTTGTGTTGTGTCCCAAGCTGTGACCCTGAACTGCAAACGCATTATGGTTTCATAATCTTAGATGTCAACTAGAGGACAAAGGACAAATCATTAAAGGAACTGTAAGGACTCAGAATCCTCATTAACCAGCACCTTTATCTAATCAGTAATCAGTAATCAGTAATCAGTAATCAGTAATCAGTAATCAGTAATCAGTAATCAGTAATCAGTGCTAGTGCAGCTTCTGCACAGCAAGATGGATTCTCATGATATTTGTGAGCTCAAAAACTCATATCCTGAGAGACTCTTATAAGGTTAAGTGGGCAGGCTGACCACAGAGCCGCATATCAACCTGGAGCGAGCCAGGTTATCCTCTGCAGCTCATTTGAATGCTCAGAATCTACAGTATTCACTCAGTTCTGTAGATTCTGAGCATTCACATGAGGCATGGCTTGTTTATAATGAGAATGAAAAAAACTGTGTGTCCTTTATGTGCAGGTTAAGGTACTGGCAATCCAGGTTTGTAGCCAACATTTTGGGTATTTATGAATATTACATAGGACAAACAGAGAACATTCATCTAGCATTGTGCGTGGGCCCAACCTATGTCTGGGAGTGGAGTGGACAATCTATGTGGATCCATTTAGTATGTAACCTACATGGGTTTAATGCATAAATCTTCCTTATCAGAATCAGAATCCTTTTATTGCCATCGTTATTGAAGGTCATTGGTTTTTGTAATTATTGCATTAAAGTAGAACATATCATCAACAATCATGCCATCATTTTAATTTGTTTTGTTTGTTTGTTTGTTTTTGTTGCATAAAACCCTGTAAGCTATAGGCCTCTAGCATCATTATATTATTAAATTATTGCATATGCCAATTTAAGCTGTTGTTTTGCAGAAGAACCTTCAGACCTGAAAGACTTGATTCGTATTTTGGTAATAGAAAATAATGTTTCTAATTTGCATCGAAATGGAAATGCTAGTTTATGTTTTGACTAGCAAAAATTACATTTGAAAAATTCAGCTTTAAAGAAAAAAACGTAGACTACCCATGTAGACTTACCTAAGAACATATGATTGATTGTTCTTACCTGAGAACATATGCTATAGCTTTGAAATATGGGCTATGTTAAAGGTCATAGGTATGTCATTTGAGAATCCTTTAAAACAGAGGTGTCAAACTAATTTTCACCGAGGGCCACATCAGCAAAATGCCTGCCATCAGGGGCCAGATATAACTGTGCGGCAGGATAAATGTCAACAAATGTAAACAAATGTCATGTAAAATAAATGTAACTACTTTTAAACTTGTTAAATAACTGTTTCTGTATTTATTATTTATTCAAGTTGCAAATATTATGTCTCTGTGTAACTGTGAATTTCCTGATAAACTGACATTTTTAAAAGTGTGGATCTAGTCAGAACCTTCAGTACTGCTTCAAAAACAGCCTTTTTTAGCCTTTTAATTATTGGACAATTTGTTGTTGTTGTTTTTTTGCAGTCTAACTTTTTCATACTTAGCTCCATGTTTGGTGTCAAAATGTCGACGTAGATTGTACTGACCCTGCCTCATAACACAAAAAACATACAGATTTTCTCCTTAAAGCACAAACTTGTATTCACCTTTAGCACCTTTCTTGAAACTGCCTTCCACGCCGACAATTTTTTCTTCCCGAACAATTTGGGATGATTATTTGCAAATATTTCTCAGTGTCACTTGTTGGGAAAATCTCATTAGTTTATTGTCAATGCACACATTAAAGCAGTAAAGACATATTTTAAAATGACAGTCAAGCCTTGAGTTTGACATATGTGCATTAAAACAAAGCCATGAAGTAACATCCCCTTTTTAAACATAATGGCTTCAGCGTTTCTCTTGAGCACATTGAATCTACTATAACCCATGTAACAGTCATACTATCATTAAGTTATAGTCATGAACCTTGTCTCATTTCTCATACCCTGACACAAGCACTGAAGTATTTTTGAAACTTTTTGTGTAGCTTCCTTACAAACAGAAGAAGTCTTGACTCTTTAGTTAAACTTTGTGGTGTTTTATGTTGATATTGGCATCTATAGCGTGGCTCAGAGTGATATGATGATTAGCTATGATGATGAAAAATGAATAAGGACTGGATATATTGTGGCTGCTTTGCTCCGTGACATCATACTTGGCACCTACCTCTGGCCACACTGGCAAATATTCCTGTTCTTTTCCATAGATTTGCATTTTTTGTCTAGTCGCTTTTCCTCTCATGTATTCTCAGTGTCTGAAAAACCAAGACAGCCAGTTGGGAAATCATTCTAAGTGTTCTAGTGGGCATTTATTTGTGTTTACAGTTATGGTAGCTTAAGTTACCCTGCATGACAAATATCCAAATTGTCAAGGATTTCACAAGTGGCTGTGAGTCGCAGTCTAGTGGAAGTTACCAAGCACGTAAGACATAGTAGATGACGTGGAGGGCCAAGGAAATGACACATGCAACCAAGGGCAAAAGGGTAAAGAATATGTCTGAGTTCCCCAATCTGTAGTTGGCCTACAGCCAGTGTTCGATTAGGTAAGAGAAAAATTTGGGGTTTTGGAAAATAAAAGTTTAGAAAGTTTTAACTGTTTTGGCCGTGTGGGCAAATGTTCTACCAATTTTTCAAGTTGAATAAAAACTTTGTTATTGTTTTGTATTCCATTTGAGACAATTTGTACGAATGCTGGCCAAGTATATATTTTTTTCCGTGTCTTTACAATAACCCAATTCTGTCAGGCTGTGATAAACTATAAATTATTGTTTCAGAGAGTTATGAGGCACTAAAAATAAAGAATTCAGGCCATTTTCCAGAGTCATTGCCAATGTTTGATGCAGTCTGTAATAACAAACATGTACTCTTTGCAATAGTTATCAGTAGTAGTAAGTGTTAGTAGTAGTAAAGTACTATATTTAGGTAGAATTAGGTATCTGTACTTTAATTAAGTACATTTTACAGTGGATACTTACTTACTTACTTTTACCTCTTTACATTTGAGAGCAGGTATCTGTACTTTCTACTCCACTATATTTTTGAAAAGGAATGAAAAGTAAAAGGTACTTTTCATATGATTTGAGGGGTGGTAACATCCTGACTAAAGTTCTCGAGTTCAAACTTCGGCTTTGAGCAAACAAAAATAAATACAAAAAAATACATATGAAAAATTGAGAGACTGATTCGTATTGTTACTGTTGACTAAAATATAAATTTTAATCAACATCACTACATTTACATTTTAACAAATTAACAGCACTTGTGTAAAATACTTTCACCTTTTACTCTTAAAGTACATTTTTAAATGAGTACTTTAACTTCAGTAGATTTTTGCCTTGCGATACTTTTACTTTTATTTGAATCATTTTTTTTTTACCTCTGTATCTGTACTTTATTTAAGTAACAAAACTGAGTACTTCTTCCACCACTGGTTATTATAAATTACTTAAAGGCTCTTGTACTTTAACATTAAAATGTTAATTTGGTGCACAGGGGCATTGCTGTTTGACATTTTAAAACGAACTATAACTTGCTCACTGTTATTTGAAAACGTTTAAGCAATTTGACAATGGCACTTTGGACACCACCTTTTCTTCTTTGTTTATTTATTTCTTTGCACTGTGATGTTGTGCAATGTAGCACTTTTGGCTCCTGCGGGCAAATTACAAATGACCTCACAAGATAATCATCCTCAACTCCATGGTTTCTTTTCCCATACTGCAAATCTTCTCTTAGACCTGGTTTCACTCCCACCGCTCAAAACTTGGATTATCATATCAACATTTGGTTTTGAGTAGATTTTTGAAAGAAGTGCAAAGTAAGCAGACCTGTGTGTACCACTACAAAAGCTAAAACGCATCCGTAATACCTAAATGACAGACTTCCAGTGCCAGGAATACACTCAAAGGGAAGTGCCTGGCAGGACAGAAAAAGCGGGTCTCATTGTGGAAACTGGTGGGTGGTGTGGTGGAGTGGCCCACATCCGTTGACCACTGACCAATGCCCCTTTGCCCATATCAACGCCCATATAAGGAAAAGTCCGACTACAACCCACTATCCACTGCGCCCAATTCTGCATTCAAACATGTGCAAGAGTGAATAAGCGGAGACAGTGGGAGAGACAGAAAAACATCTCTTGGAAGAAATAATAGGATTACGTGGTGTGGTGACTTGCAACTCAGGGATGCACACTGCCCACAAGGATTTGTTACAATTAGTTAGTCACTGGTTTACAAACTTTCACTATAGTCTAAAGTAATAGTCCTTTCTGTTCACTTCCAACCCCAGACCATAATGGGTTGTGAGGTGTGGTGGATCTCAGTTTCTACCAGGATCCTGCAATATTTTTAGACAAATTGAATTTACAACTGTTAGTCCAGCAGTCCTGAGATAGTGTTCTCTTACAAACCTGAAGATTGTTGGGTTGAAAAGCTGCACTGACTCAGTCCCAGCTCCCACTAATGCATACTGTTGTTGTGTCCCTAGGCAAGACATTTTGATTAATAAGTGGTGGTCAGAGGGGTTGGAAAAGCCCAGATTGAAAGCCAAGTTTCAGTCAGTCTGTCGCAGGGTTGCACATGTTTTGTTATCAGTTTGGGGAGAGAGGATAATCATGTCTGTACTATAGCACTTTGAGATGCCTGTCAAGATTGTAAAACACATTTTATATCAAAGCTGTTATTGAAAGTTGTTTGTTTTTGACACTTGCTTTTGCCTAAATCATCCTAATTCATCCTAATTCTAATCATCCATATTTTTAAAATTTGGATAAATACACTTTATATACCTCCATGCATGCAGGTTTCTAGTCCAAATTCCATTACATCAAAACATATGGATAATTTATTTTTGCAACTGTTCGTTTATCTTCCCAGGAGAAGGTTTTTGTTTTGTTTTTTTTCCAATGAGTGCCTTTTAGTTAGTTTGGTATACTATATACTCACACAGACTTAATTTCATGTAAACGCTCATAAAAAGTATTGCATCATTTGGGAAAATAATTAACATGTCAGAACACATTTGATAATTGGTTGTATACCAGGCTAGTCACAATAAACCAAGCAACCTCAAAGTCAGAATGACTAAACCTTTTCATCATGAAAAACAACAAAAGAAAAGTACCAACTTCCACTCATAAATCATCATCCATTCTTCTCAGAAAGGTTGGAGTCATGTTATGTTGCACACTGTGGTTTGATCACATGCATGTACTTGTTGTCAGTCTCTCCTATAGGTGACACAGCAATACAGGTAAACTTGAAGGTATGCAGAGACAAAATGTACTTTTGTCATGGAATGGGGCTATGTTATTTTCCAATACATATCAACAATTTAAAATATATCAAGGCTATAACAACTTAAGTTCACAAATCAAATTCTCACTTTTGTAAAAGATAATTATGGGTTTGTGATGTTGGTTAGACAAGTAAAAACACAGAGGCGGGTAGACTTTTTTTTTATTTATTTATTTTTTTTTTTTAACTTTTTTTCAATTCGTGCAATATGGAGGTCAGGCAGCAGTTTTTTTTTTCCCCAGCAGCAGACCCCAGAGTGGGATGAGGCCCCTTTTATCTGGTCTGGCTAATTGGATAAAACTGTGTAAGCTAAAACAGCAAATTAATACTAGCTTTAAAATATTAACCTAAACTCTCCATAAAGCAAACCCCAAAAACCCAAACCCAAACTATATACATAACCCTAAAACCATGCACTCAGTAAACTTTAAAACTTACTAACCGATAAAACAACCATTCTGTCATTCTGTCTGAGGGGGACACAAGAACAGGAGGTAAGTAACATGCAAAAACACCAACACACACAAAAAATTAAAACATACTCAAAAGATATTGCAACATATATATTGCACAAACTCAATTTATAGTAATTAGTAGATTCATTATACATGGTATCCATGAAGTATCTTTACAATTTAAAAATGTAATTACAATGGCCATTGATGAGATATATTAATTGGATTTGTTCTATTGTACTCAGTGGTTATAAAAGTTTTTAATCACATGTGCAATCAAATTGTTTGTCCATTTTTCTTCCAGAAGAGCTCAATTACTGCAAGTCTCTATCTTGAGCTTTTGACTAAATATATGGCATCACAATTGCAGGACCTTCAACTAGCAATCATTTTCCAGCAAGATGGTGCTCCACCACCTGTATGTTCTTGAGTTCATCAATCAAACATTTCCAGATTAGAAGGGATGGACCAATTCTGTGGCCACCACGTTCACCAGATCTCACACCTCTAAATTTATTTTTATGGGGCTATGTTAAAAATATCATGTATCGAACAAAGATACGGGACATTAATGAACTAAAACAAAAGAGAACAGATTGCAACCATTGATGAGGCTGTGCTACAGTGAACATGGCAAAAAATCAAGTTCTGTCTTGATGTGCTTTCTGCAATGGTGCCCATATAGGGGTGTATTAAATGAGGTAAAAAAAAAATAAATAAAATAAAAACCTTTGGAAACCATTGACTACAATAGAACAAGTCTGATTAAGATATTTTAACAATTGCCTTTGTAATATCTTTTTTTTTTAATGCAAAGAGACTTTATGGATACCCCGTATGTCTCCTTTCCACTGCGCCTCAAGATCTAAAAGTGAGAAAACAGGTAATAAATACATTTATAGTTATAGTTAAAACCACACAGTTATAGTTCAAGTTTTTAAGATGATTTAAGACTTTGTAAACATCCATCCATTTTATTTTTTCGCTGATCCGGGGCTGAGTCACTGGGGCAACAGTCTAAGCAGGGACTCCCAGACTTCCTCACCCCAGACACATCCTTCAGCTCCTCCGGTGGCACCCCAAGGCGTTCCCAGGCCAGCCAAGAGACAGTGCCTCCAGCGTGTCCTGGGTCTTCTCTTGGGCCTCCTCCCGGTGGCCCGGGACACCTCCCTAGGGAGGCTTTCAGGGGAAACAAATGTCTTAGCGACTTCAGCTGGTTCCTCTCAACGTGGAAGAGCAGTGACTCTACTCCGAGCTTCTCCCGTGTTGGCGAGCTCCTCACCCTATCTCTAAGGGAGCATCCAGCCACCCTGTGGAGGAAACCCATTTTGGCTGCTTGTATCCGCGATCTTGTACTTTCAGTCATGACCCAAAGCTCATGACCATAGGTGAGGGTAGGAATGTAGATTGACCAGTAATTTGAGAGCTTTGCCTTTCGACTCCTTCGTTACCACAACAGTCTGATATGGTGATACTGCAGACACTGCACCAATCTGCCTATCAATGTCACGCTCCATCCTTCCTTCATTAGTGAATAAGCCACCTTTTTCCGGTTAAGAACCATGGCCATGGAGTTGATTCTCGTCCCAGCCACTTCACACTCGGCAGCACACCGCCCTAGTGAATGGTGCAGGTCCTGATTCAATGAAGCAATGAGGACAACATCATCTGCAAACAGCAGAGATGAAATCCTGTGGCCCCGAACCAGACCCCCTCCGGCCCCAGACTGCACTTAGAAATTCTGTCCATAAATACAATGAACAGAACCGGTAACAAAGGACAGCCCTGGCAGAGTCCAACATGCACTGGGAGCAGGTCTGACTTACTGCCGGCAATGCACACCCCCTAAAGGATACCACAAGGGACAATGTTGCCTTCTCCAGATCCACAAAGCACATGTGGACTGGTTGGGCAAACTTCCATGAACCCTTGAACACCAAATGTATATATGAGTATAGAGCTGGAACAGTATTCCACAAACGGGACAGAAGCCACACTGCTCCTCCTGAATCTGAGGTTTTACTTTTGGTCGAATTCTCCTCTCCAGAACCCTGGAATAGACCTTACTGGGGAGGCTGAGAAGTGCGATTCCGCTGTAGTTGGAACAGACCCTCCGGTCCCTCTTTTTAAACAGAGGGACCACCACCCCCAGTCTGCCAATCCAGAGACTTAAGCCTTGTTTCCATAGGGCTGGTACCGAGTATTTCCACAGCATAAAGCAATTCATACCGCCCTCTTTTAGGAGTCCAAAGAGGACTGCAGGAGGTACAGTGGTCCCTCGTTTTTTGTGGGGATTACATTCTAAAAATAACCTGAAATATTATACACTTATTATACCCATTATACACTTTTTCTCAGACAGGCCTTAACATTTTCTCACATTTCTCTCTTGTTTAATTAATGAATAGTGAGTCACACACATTTCACACTTCCTCTGACTGTGCCTCTTCGTCCTGGCACTGCTCTGCTGGAGTGTTGATCGAACATTTATGTAAATTTGGCTGAACACATTCTGTACTGTAAAGGAGATACAGCACGGAGGAGATCGATTGACAGTGGTCTGCAGTCCCTTGGCCATTCGGGACGCAAAACACAATGTGCGCTCATACACTGTAAAAAAGCGTGTAAAATTGCAATGGAAAAATCCGTGAAACAGCAAGACCGTGAAGGGTGAACTGCGATATAGAGAGGGACAATTGTACTACCTTCCAAAGGGGTCTGACACACTTGGGACCTGGAACCGGCTTGTGATGGTTGGTGCTAGTCTGATGTCACCTCAACATAACTAATATTAACTTAATACATAAAATGTAAATTGTGGCTCAGTTATATTCTCATAAGGCTGATCTCAGCAAATCTCAGCAAATCACAAAAAGACATTTAGTATTCCAAGTTTGTAAAGCTGTGAGACGAGGCAAAAGATAGCGTAAACACTACACTAATTCTGGTTTATCGTCAGTTTTTTGCATTTATATCATTTATCTGCACTTCGACCAGTGGAAATTAGGCTTTAAGATACTCAGGACAGATCTCTGGAGCCTTGGCACCTAGGAGGTTGCCAATCACCTCGTTGACTTCAGCCAGGGTGTTGGATGAGTCCCCCTCCGGGTCCCCAGTCTCTGCTTCCTCCTTGGAAGACATAACAGTGGGATTGAAGGGATCCTCAAATTATTCCTTCCAATGTCTGACAATACCCCCAGTTGAGGTCAGCAGCTCCTCACCCGCACAGTGTTAGTGAAGCACTGTTTCCCCCTCCTGAGGTGTTGGATGATTCACCAGAATTTCTTTAAGGCTGAGCAATAATCTTCCACGGCCTCCCCGAACTCCTCCAAACCCCAGGTTTTTGCCACCGTGACTGCATGAGCTGCGATACACTTGGCCCGCCATTACCCGTTAAATGGGTAAGGGGTCCCACAAGCCAACAAGGTTTGAGTTGAGTTTTGAGGAGTCCTTCTTCAGCCTGACGGCATCTCTTACTTCAGGTGTCCACCACTGGGTTCAGGGGTTCCTGCCATGACACACATCACAGACCTTATGAGAGGCTGCATCGACAATAGAGGCGGAGAACATGGCTCACTACTGAGTTGAAGACCCTGCTGATGGAGGGCTCTGCCAGATGTTCCCAACAGACCCTTATGTTATGCTTGGGTCTGCCAGGTCTGTCTGGCTTCTTCCCCCACCAGTGGATCTAACTCACCACCAAGTGGTGATCGGTTGACAGCTCTACCCCTCTCTTCATCTGAGTGTCACAGATCACATGGAGTCTCCAATCAGTGCATTTCAGGACGTCTCCCAGGGAAGGCCGCTTACAGGCCACAATAGTGTGAGACCTGTCCCCTGTAAACTGCAGTGGCAATCTGTCTAATAACTTACAAACTTATGGGACATGTAATGTTTGACCTGTTTTATGAGCAGTTATGTAGGCTTTTACTCATACAAGCGTCAGTCTGTAGCAATCTGTGTTAGCATGGATAGAGTGGACACCTAAATCATTAAATATCAACTTTATTTTTTGTAAATTTGTGTCTTATTTGTCTGTGACTTTAATCTCAACATATTATTCTCGTAGTACAATGACTTTATTCTTATAAAAAAAAAAATAAAAAAAACTTTATTAACTTAAAAATACAACTTTTTTCTGACATTATTTTCATTAAATTGCGGCTTCAATGTCGAAATGTTACGACTTGATTCTTGTAGTCCCCACATCATTTATTTTTTCAATGTGCCCCTTATACTCGGTTGTATCATGTTGATCCGGAAGTGGATCTATACTAACAAAAGGCAATAGACAAAGCATTTATATTGGCAAACAGGACACTTTGTTTCTCACTTCGTTCCCTGGAGGGCGCTGTACTTACAGTTCATGACTAAATAGAATGAAAAGAACAATGTGTAGACGGGAATTTTTCAACGGATTCAACTCTTATACAAAGTTCAATCATTAAAACAGTGGTCTTTAACCAGCGAGCGGCGCGTCCAGAGAGCAGCTCCCGCACCGTGCGCGCTCGGGCGCACACTGTCCCGCTGGAGCTGCGGAGGCAAAAATCCATCCAGCGTAAAACTACCGCGGTGCTCACTCCTATTCTGTGTGTCACAGAGCAGCTTTACCGCTTTCTTATGAGCACAAAGCTCATACCGTGTTCCAAAAACTGCTCGTACACACGCACACACGTACACACGTACTCACAGAAGACCGCGGTTAAGCAGTCCAGAAACTGACGTATTTGGCGCTATATTTTTCCCCAAATTGCTTCATGGTTTGCCTTGTGTCGTTGTTAGCATCAAAAAACAAACAAAAAAAAAAGGTTAAATTCTAAGCAAGATTCTAAAGTCTTATATGATTTCATTATGCCTTGAGAAGGTTTATTTTAACTACTTTTCTTTTTAAAAGCTTAATCACTTAAGATTATAATGATAACAATAAAGATAGGCTAATCTCTTAGTATTTAATTAAAATTCTCTTCATATAACATATGAAATAGTATAGCTTTTGAAACACTGACACTTGTGATCACATAGACACAGATGTGTCCTTAACATCATCCAGTGTGTGTGGATTCTCATGGTATGGGCAGCTATAATTATGTTTATTATCAGGTGTAATAATAACATTGGATAGGCCTATATTTTACCTGTAAATATTGACACTGTTTTCTATTTTTCCACAGTGGGATCTTCAGCAGGGTATTTTTTGTTTGAGAACCAACCCAACACATTAAGCCCCCTGTCATTTGGTTACTCGATAGAAGGATAATATCACTTACTTACTTTACATTTATAACAACATGCTGTAAGCATGTTGTAAGGAACAGACTAACAGTGATGATGACAAAATGTATTGATTGCTTTTACACATAATTTTATGGAAAAAAAATGCTTAAAATAAAAAATTGTGTAAGTGTATTATCAGTTTTAATTGCTATACTAGTAAATTAACATTTGTCTAATTCTTAAAACATAATTGGGTTGGGTTGGGTTTTCTTATACTGGGAAATATTTGTTTCAGTAATCCTCTAAATATGTGTTTATTTGGAAGATGGTTAAGGCAAATAAGTGCCAGTAAAAGAGGTAGTCCACCTTAAACAGGTTTGGTTACATTATTTGACCCAACCTGTTGGGTTATATTTAGTTGGCTCAGTCCATACTGGACCCAGTGTTGGGTTAAAAGTAAAGTTATTTTAATCCAGCATTTTAAAGAGTGTAGGGTTCTAAAAACACTTTATTTGTAAGTAATCCATAAAATCTCACTGATTATAAAAGCCAGTATGTGTTGTATTGGTAAAGATAAAAAATTAAAACGTATTTCAAAGATTCAATTACACAAACAAAATTAAAAATTAAGTTCTCAGTTATTATGTTTGGAACTTCACTGAAACTTCCCCTTTATCAAATGTACACGGGTCTCACTACAAAAATGAATGTGTTCTTATCATCTGGACACGGGTAGGTCGTAGACAGTGTAGCATTTCTGGAAATAACTGCCATATTGTTCTTGAAGTCCTGAATCTCAAAAACATACTTGTCCTGGCACACCAGCAGAAGCTTATTGAAAAACACAACACCTGGAAGAGAGTTGGTTTCATAACTTTGAAGACTGGCCATTGGCAAAGACGGACATCTCATACCACGATTTGAACACTCATTTTGGTTCATGAAGATGTCTGCAGCCCAGTTTATCCTTCTATCCAGAAAGATTGAGCTGCTGTGATATGGTACACTGGTAGACCTACGCCTGCCATCATTATAACCATATCGTGAATCATATCGTGAATCATATCGTGAATCATATCGTGTATCATATGAACCATGTGACCGTATTTGAGGGGTTGAAAAGGAACCAAAAAACATGCTCCACAAGGAGGAGGTGTAGATACGCGGCTGGTAAGAAACATCATCAATGAACATCTTCGCTCTAGACTTTATACTGGTCAAAAGCTGGATATTAAACTGTAGGGCCTTTAGAATGTTATCATTAAAGACATTCTTATGGGTGCTATAAAGTGAGAAGTTTGACATCATTTGAGTGGTCAGCTGTTCAGCAGGGATCATGGGAAATCGCACTAGAGATAACAGTTTGACCTGGGTGTCCAAACTGGTATGAACATTGTTTAAGATCCAGTTTTCCACAGCTTTAAGTACAAATAACTCATCAGGTACAACTAGATCTGAGCGAAGCAAAAGGGCACTGAGGAGACCATCAGATATCTGGGTCCAAACTGAACTCGTGGTGAAGTTCTGGAAATTCCAGACCAAATACCGGACACAGTTCTCTTGCAGTACAAAGTCGTTGGTCTCTAGAGCATATTCATGAAGAGACACTGGTGTTTCGAAGGTGCTGTCATCAGGAATTACTTGGCTGAACAGAAGACTTGTGTCTCTCATTAGTTGCTCCTCCCCAAACTGAGAGGCCAACCAGTGAAGGCACTGCACCGAGGAGAAGGGGACTTCAATCTTACGAGTGTACAGGTACCTAAAGAAAAAAGAGATATTCCGCATTTAAATTTGGACGTTTAGGCTATTGCAAATAAAGACCTAGTTTTGTTTATACTCTTCAGTTATGTCAATCAAGCCATTATATGCTACATTATATACTACATTATATACTACATTAATCATACATATATAGGAGTGAAACTACAACTTTTTGCCCAGTTGACAGATTTAACATGCAACATAAATGTAATTATATTAGTATGATTTTGTACTTTTCTGAGAAAAACTACTACTTTAATACATGTATAATTTTAGTTCAAATAAGGAATTATTTTACATCAGACCCACTTGTTTAGTGCATATTCATTATCATTTAGTCAGAGCAGTTAAAATTCCAACCTTCTGGTTAAGGGGCAACCCATATACACTACTCTCCTATTACAATACTATCAATACTTGAATTTGATATTTTTTGTAATTACCTTATAAAGGAGGGAAAATGTGGTATGCAGTTTGGGACAACTTGAACTGTGATGTTTTGTGTGTCTTTGGTGATATTGAAAGCGTGCACATGTGCGAGCATCACTTTGTGTGCACATAATGTTGTTGAATCAGTTGTTTGCAGTGTCTCGGCCTCTTGATCTTGTGCAGCTGAATTTTGAGCGATGATTGTAAGGTCACAGAAGCTCTCATTGTCGAAGAGTTCACCCAGATCATCAGACAACGCGATACTGTGGTCAAGGGTGGATGATAAGAGTAGTACATCTGACAGAACTGTAAAAAAGTGATCATTTCTTACAAGCAAGTAAAGTATGAGCAAAAAACTATGGTTCTATTCCGTGTGTGCTCCACCCACCTACGGGCTTCTCTATTGGTTCACCCCCGGGCCAATTGCAACCAAACATCTTTGTTCGTCACAAAGAAGTCGCAAGAGAAGACTAACCTCTCATTCTGCTGCCTAATCTTTGTCACGGGCTGGTGTCAGGCGCTTCGGATGCTGCTCTCGTAGCTGCCCACTCCACCACATGAGCATGACCGCTGCTTCGTCTGTTTGAGACGGCTCCATCAGTCTCCTTCATGAGTCCCGGTCCCTGGTCGGGATGCGCTGACAGTGACCTACCTTCAGGCACAGCTGGATTGGCGTGGTGACTGCTCTGATCTCTTGCCAGGTAAGCGTCAGAGATGTAGACCTAACCCACAGTGAAGCCCGTAAGTAGACTCGCACACATGCGTAGAACTATTACCTCCTGGATCACATTGTACTCCAACGTCCTCTTTGTGGCTGCAATCAGTAATCCCCCATCCCTTGAAAGTACAGGCATGTAGGTACCTCTCTGTACCTTTGCATTCCATGTCATCCATCCATATTGGCCCAGATGCTATGATAAACAGAAGACAATAGCAGCCTAGTTATTACTCCATTGTGAACACCGCCCTCTTCTGGTGGAATTGGAAAAAAACCCCAAAAACCTCTGTCGTAGTTTTCTCCAGTCAGCACAGATTTTGCACGAGCGAATTTCAGCTGTCGACACACAACGTGGGCTTCATTCAGATCCCATCCATCATCGCATATCGTCCCCCACTGTCCTGCATGGTAGATCTCCACCCGGCCCCCAAAGGCAAGTTTAGAGCCAGTAAGTCTTACGTCCCCCTCCTTCACCACAGAACTCCGCTCTGTACAGAAATGCAAGTGTCTAATAACTATAGCATAAAAAACATCAGTATTCAATTATTTTGTCATAATAAACAAATGTTAAATCAACTCACTGAAGTTGCTGAACTGCATTGACGCGTTGCAGACCAGGGCAGATAACCACAACCACAAGATGCAAAAAGTCTGATATTTGAACATTTTGGAGGACAGCGGGGTACTGTTTAAAAAAGAACAAATAAAACTAACATGGTAAGATACACATAAGCTATTTAATGTCAATAAATCTAAGCAGACAAATTATCTGCTTGCCACATTAGGCGAACTTACCTTGTATTATCTGAGATAATACAAGGTAAGTTCATCAAGACTAAAACTCTGTGCTAAACTGGCCTATGTGCAACTATGCAACATTTTAATAATAACGATTATTGTCAAAAACCTACCTTCTCAAGCTTGGATTCAAGGAAGTGCTCCTCACTGTATCGAAACTCAAAAGAACATACAGCAAATCTTACCCACTGGTTTAAGTTTCGTTTCACTTCTATTGCACAACACATGGAATTGAATGTGTTATGCAAGTCATGGCATGTCCACTGGTCCATTGTACATGGTTTTGTTTAGACAGTAGTAATAACAAGAACAAATAGCAATTAAAACATGTATTCAAGTTTGTTTGTTTTTTTTGTTTTTTTTTACTTATCCCCAAAAGGTTACATACAGCAACATTTAATTTACAACAAAATATCTCCTTCAAAGTTCAAATAAAAGAGTAGGACTGGTGGTGTAATATTGTGCAATATCAGCCATGTGTTGTATGTATAAAATGAAAGATTACAGATAAAATCACAGTCTAATGTATTATTTGGTTTACATTCATCATTTGAAAAGCTGTACAGTACTGTAGTACAGTACTTTATTCAAATAAATTTGAACAATTTCCCCAAACTGGATCTTTGCCCTTTTTGTACTCCCAACAGTGACAGCAATGTAAACAGGACAGAACCACAGAGCAGTGGCCCTAACAGTGAAGACTTTCTAGTCTGTCAGTGCGCTAAATAAACTCCACACCTTCGTATTTCACATCTCCAATCTTGGTCTCTGGCAGAAGGATGCGTCCATCAAGAGTAAAGGCCATAATGTATGTTGCTATTTTACCGGCGTCTTCCTCAGATTTCAGAGCCAGGATGATCTGGTCGTCTGTGTTGGGAACAAACTTGAAGGAGGAAAAGCCATGAGTGGGGTTGAGCTCCCCCACGTGGCTCACACGGATGTCTTTAAAGTCCGCTGAACAGCTGAGCACCATGTTAGTGCCTCGCTGCTCATCTGCAGTTTCCTCGTAGCGCTGTTTGCTGGCACGACGTGGAAGGAAGAACCAGCGCTGCAGGGTGTCACTCCAGGCTGCTGATTCATGTATAAAATAACCTGTGGGAAATGGAAACTGTAATACACACTGCAGTCTAAACTCTGTAATAGTCTCATTTATCTACATGTTTTACACATCAAGCCAACCTCAGTTTACAAGGCCTTTCTAAAGTTGAGTTATTTCAGTACTAAAAAGGGTGTGGATTGGCATAACAGGTCTGTGCACATTGCTAATCTCAAATAATGTTCATCTTACCTGGAGGTTCTATGCCTGCAGCCACCTTGAGAGCCCTGTATTGAGGTACCCAGTTCTCGTGTTGGATATCTCCCCTGAAGCCCACCACTTTGACCCACTCTGGGTTATTGTTGACAAATTCACCTTCTGTAGTTGTCCACTCCTTTCCCAAACCACCAACATAGAGATGCTCATCTTTTACTGCAAGCCACTCAGCCTTAAACCCTATCAAAACACAATTGATGGGTTATTGTCCCAAATGTTTAGAGTACACCTAGTATATTTAAAATGTATACCATGCTGTAGTAATTGTATTATGCAACAAACCTTTGGCAACACTGCCATCCCCATCAGGTAAAATGACCCAGGGCACAGCCTTGTTTCCTTCTATTTGATACACTACTCCTGTGCGGTCATCAACAGTGTACAATTTTCCATTGAATGCTACTAGCTCTGACAGCTCCATTCCTCGTCCTTTCTCTGAGAGGTGGCTCTCCAGCACGATGCGCTCTGCATCCCACTCCACGCTCACTTTGTCTCCACTCTCAGAGACCAGCAGGTGTCCCCGCCGCATGTAACTGAACCACGTCAGCTTCTTGTCACTCAGTGAGCTTGTATCCAAGTCAGCAATGACCCCAATACGGTAGCGGGTGCCCTTGGATGTGCGCTCCGGTGGAGTGAGAGGATAGGTGTCATTGTAAAGGGTCTCCTGATTGGACCGCCTAGGACTGGACTTCCAACTGGTGGAGGCTCTGGAGTGAAAGCCTGAGTTCAGGTGCATGAGAAGCAGCAGAACCAGAGCAAGTGAGAACAGCACAGCAACTATGGGCCTCCACTTTAGGCGGAAACGAGAGTCTGTGGTTTTGGCCATGGAAGCCAACATAGGGAGGCCTCCTACAGAGATGCGCAGAGGGTTCATGGGATCATTTTGCTCCAATCGTGGGTGGCCTGGGACAACAGGCATGGAAGACGAGGGCCTACGCTGACCTACAAGAAAGACACACTTTATCATAGATGAGTCATTATTAGGTTGGTCACATTTGTTATATATGCCTGAAGAAAATATAAACAATATACAACAATATTGAAACATTAACTTACTTTATGGTTACTACTACACACTAACCATAAAGGGACTATTAACCTATTATACCCTTTTCTAAATGTACTGCATATTTAAGACACATGAGCTGCAATAAATAAATAGCAAACACTTATTTAGTATCTACAATAAGTCACAGAATTGACTAATTTGACCATCTACTGCTCAGATATCATCTTACTACTAAAATATGTCAAAATAATTCTCAGTAGAGCAAAGAAAAAGTACACATGATAAATCATTAAGCTCCCAAAAATATTGTTCAAAGATCTATAATTTATTAAATGATAAGTCAATATTAGTTATGTACTTCTTTAAATCAAAGTAATAACTGAATGAAAAGCTGTTAAGTGTGGATCCAATTTTCTCTTAAAAACCCTAGAATGCACGAGCTTGACATTACTGACCAGCCACACAAATAAAATTACTCACATACTCTCCATTAGTAGTAGGTTTCTTCAACCCAATCCTCTCTGGTTATCCTGACATTTTACTCACATAAGTGAAATAGAAATAATACAATATGAGAGAAAGAATGCATCTTGTTTGAATGAAACTGCAATAACAAAAGCAGGTTGGCTTAGTAAAGTCACAACTCCCTCCCTTTTGTGTGCGCAGCGAAAGGGAGGGGCCCATTCTGGTGTGATAAGAGGGCAAACTCCAGACAAGTATATCAGGAAATTCTTATTTTTCAGACTTTAATTTATGGATTATCATGACATGTTAGGAGATAGACTTTACTCATTAGAGAGAGACTGGAGATAGAAAGATACACAGTTGTAAAAGATTAAAGCTAATACGTCTAGGAAGAAAAGAAATCCATACACTTCAGTATGGATTCTTTTTCTGGTCTATTCCTTAAAGCTCTCACAGGAGATTCAGGTAAAGGGGAGGAGAAGCTGAAGGGCTCTTTCATAAAAAGGCGTTGAGCCAAACAGAAGACCATTTAACTACGGCCTTGCATCACTGAGCTCTCACTGAGCTCTACTTAAATATATGTATGGAAAAACATACTGTGATGCCCTTACCCCTTCGTCTCCTTCCCGACCTTGACGTCTGTGTCATTAATCTCAACTTTCTTTCACAACAACTTCAGAGAAAATATCTAAACTTTTTTGTCTGAACTCGCGTGTTAAACTGAAAATTTACAAGTGACTAGGACCAGAGGCTCAATAGTTGTGAACTTTAGTTGGAGTAAAGATTATAGCAAAGTCCAAAAGGTGAAACAGGGTGGTTTATTCATTGGTCAAGAAACAGTCCAATCAAAGAACAATCTTTACCGTGTTTAAGGAAACACTTTTAATAGTATCAAGGTTAATGGGCGTGTATGTTCTAGATGTGAGTCTAATGAATAAGGATAATGTCATCTGTAGAGAAACAGCTCTGAGCGGCAGGGCAAAATAGTGAGTCGTCTCTAATCTTGTACATTACCAGCCTTTATGCTCAGTGTAGGCTACAAATCAGAGCACAAGAAAAAGGGTTCAAGTCAGCTGCTCAGTTGCCCCAATGAAGCATCAAGAATAGTTTTAATAGCGCTTTAAGGCACTATTTCACTCAAGTAAACACTCACAGCATTTGCCACTGATAAATTTGACCGTTTTTACCCAGAGAAATGCAGGATGCGGATATCCCCATGTAAACCCGTACTAAGTGCCCTGCACACCTTTGACGATACTATTTATGACTAAAGCAAGGACGTATGAAACTATTATCTACTGTGTGCGACTTATGTCCCTCATAATGGTCTCTGCCCTGTTGCAAGAGCCAACAAGAGGAATACCATCAGAGTCCAGCCACTTCACAGCCCCGAAACATTCCCCACGCAGCCATTTTTCGCTTTACATGCCACTCACCATATATGCTCGATGTCCCGTTTTCAGCTCAGACATAGGTACAGTTTAAATACCATCCTGACATTTTTCTGCATGCTTGCTTAGTTCCCCACTGTTCCAGTGACGCTCATTACTTCCTGTATGTGCAGGTGACGGCGTGACGTGGCCAGTGTACGCGCACTGCAAAGAGCTGCTTTGACTGTCCCTCGGAAATCTGAGTATTCCCCATTGAGCTCTCACTCTAGTCAGGTGACTTCACAAGCCCAAAGGAAAGTACCGTCATCGTGATAGAAGCGTCAATGGCGCTTTTTTTTTTTGACGAATTCTACTTTTAAGGCAACATTAATCAAAAAATTCTAAAGTAATACACGTTTACTGCATTTTAGCAGTTATAAAATAGAAAGCGCATATTTTCACAGTTTTAATAGTAATTCTAATACAACCCAACTACCGTTGGAAGTGTTCTGAACTTCCCTAGTCCTTCCCAGCCTAAATAAATATTTGCCCAAGTTTTGTTCTTAAGAATTGCATCCGTATTTAGATATATTTTATTTGGCATGTTACACACAGCACTGTAAAGGGTAAAAATATTTGAACTGAGTTGTGAAGCATGTGACTGTAATAAAGCATTTATGATTTCAGAAAAGACAGAATTAACAAATGTGAATGTCATTGTTATGCCCCATGACCAAAACTTAATATACAGCAAGAAATACCATTTAAACTTAGAAATAAAAACTTCCTTATACTTAGAAATAAAAAGGATGTTAGCCAAGAGTCAGGGTCAGATATAAAATACAATCACCTTAAAGAATACAAAATTTTAAAGTATAGTTCTAATCATATATAATGCAATAATCACAGCCCTGTAAGGCTGAATGTCTTCAGTGCACAAAAGCCAATGTTCAGTGGTTTGAAAAACACACAGTTACTTTTAAAAAAGCCACCCAATACAAAACATTTGGTATTGCAGACACATCATAGATACATTACACACTGTGCTGATTGATAATGAAAGATTCATATTCCAAGATCAGTGATAGAACTATTAAAACACTAAACCAAACCTTGTTGGTTACTTCCTTGAAGACAATGTACTGCTAATGTTAAGTGGGAATACCTGTTCTGGTACAAGTCTGAGTAAATATGGTACAAGTAGCCAAATCACACTCTTAACATGAAACAAAATGCTCAGACATCCCCTAAAACCGAAAAAACAAGAGGCAAAGAGAGCATGAACAGTCCCAAACAATTGTATTGGTATATTTGAGTCTAGAAAGTGGGAGGCTGGTACTCTCCTGCTCCTGGCCCTTGACTGGAGAAAGGGGACTGCTGGTATCCTGCTGGCACACCGCTACTGGGATACCCCGGAGGATAAGGAGAGGTGTGATCATTGGCAGGATCTGCGTAGTCCTGGTTCAGGTCAGTTAAGCCTTGTCTATACCTCCCAAATGCAAAATAAGACAAGAGCCCCTGTGAAGATATTTGGACAGTGGATTATCACACTGTCATTAAGAAAAGATTTTGCTGTTAGAAGTGGATCTTACCCATGAAATGATTGAGAAGAATGAGAAGGCAATGACAGCCCGTGCAGCATCATTTGGGATCTCAAGTTGGTTAGGATCAACATTTGTTTGGTGCCATTGATTGGTCAGTAGACAGAAGCAGACAAACCACAGGAATGTCCAAGAAGCTTGTGAACAACAACAGCAGATAAGTACAGAGCACACGTCTGGATTACATATTTAAAGGCTACCTTACCTGAAAACACCAAATCCCCTATGACAATGTATCGTCTGTCCTTAGCATTGCTGATTTGTGGGAAGTAAACATCCAGCAGGAAGAAAATGACACAAGCCACGAAGGCCAGGACCCCAATTCCCACTCCGTAGCTGCAGGCAGAGTCATTATTGTTGTACATGCATTTGGTGGCAGCCGAAGTTTTAACGTTGATGTAGCCCTCTGCTGTGATCGTTGCAAAAACCACGATGGAAAATATCTGTACCAGGGAAGAGCATTGGTTAAAAAAAAAACTGTTCCTAGTCAAACAATGAATATTCAACTTCCTTTAGTTAATAACTGTCAAAACAAGCCAGCAGTGTTTTGAACCATACATTACTGACACATGAGTTAGCCTACAACAGATCAAGTTTATGGAACTGAAATAAAATATAATGATTAGAAACTCAAATAATTCAGATATCTCAAGTGCAAAAATCTCGTAGAGCCAAATAACGACTTGGTTAAACCAATTCCATCTACATTGCCTTCTTCCATCTGTTACAGAAACGAAACCAGTCCAAACACTTCTCTACAGTCACTCACCCAACTTAAGATGCGCAAAATAGTTTGTGGCTGTTTAAAGAAACTCGCAAAATCAAATGCTCCACCAGCAAAGGAGGCACCATATGCAGTGTTTTGCATTTTGTAACGTGTAAATTAAAGCACTAGCTAGTTACTTAAAAAGAAAGTAAAGACAACTTCCACTATCAAAGTTCCGTCAGTTTACCACTAAACAACACTTCCTGAAAACTTTAAAGGCCCGCCCCCAGCACGAGGCGTTCAGGGTCACGCGTGTGCGTCAAACAAAAAGTACTACAAAACATCCAAACTTAATCCTACAGCCTCGGTATGAATACACAATAATACAAAGAGAAAGACTATAGTTATTGATGTAATGTTACTATTTTAGCTCATGAAAATCACATATAAGTGAAAAAGGAGCTAAAGGCACAATAGCCCTGCCTCAAATTATTTTTATTTTTATTTTTATTTATTAAACCATTAGAGGGCAGCAGAAGATGCATGTATGTCCGGACAAATCACGTCCTCTCTAAAACAGCAATTTGTTGAAAAAAAAAATAATTAAAAATCAAAAAAATCAAAACATCATAATTGCCATGCTTATAAAGTTAAATCTAAGGGAGATCTGTATACTGGAGCTAAGATTGTATTAAAAGGCTTTCAATATTTTTCTAAGGTAAACTTGTGAAAATATATATTTTTTTTATTTTGTCTCATCTTTTTGTCAACTCTGTCAGTCTATTCTGATTTATTTAAACAATACTGTAGTGTGCCTTTACTGGGGCCAACATTACAGCTCAGAAATGGAGAAATCAGAAATACAATTTTATAACATCAAGTTGAATGTGTGGCAGAGATGACATTTTAGGCTGATGGATCCACCAACTTACTTAAATTCACAGTTTTCCTAAACTGAAATGAATCACTGAATGGTTATTATATTTTTAATCTTTTCAGTATTGTCATATTATTATAACTTATATTATAAGCCTGCTATCCCAGTCTTGTTGTGACACTTTTTGACACTTTTTGTCAACTCTATCAGATCCATTTAGTGGGTTGTTATGTCTTTGTTGTTATGTTGTTCTGATGCTGCTGTTGTATATATTTTCTACCTCTAAGTATTTTATTTTTAAGCATATCTTTTTTTTTAACTTTGTGCATGCCCTTATTTGTATTTGTATTTATTCACTGTGTTTTATGTTGCACTTTATCACCTCAGTAAGTTCACAGACGATGGCAATAAAAGTCTTCTGATTCTACATAAGAAACTTGACTATTCTAATTCAGTTTATGCGGGTTAAGTGATAGGGGACATTGAAATATATAGGCTGATTTGTGTTAATTATTTACAGAAATGTATTTTATAATATTAAAATTGAAAAATCTGTTTTGATATTCAGATTTTTTGAAACTCAAATGTTTTTTTTTAAAGTATAACATTATAATTTAAGTTTCAGATATACTTTGACTGGACACAATGGTACATTACCTTCATTACATATAACATATATTGCCTGTTCAAATTTTAGTTGTATTGTAATTAATCTACTTTGATGTGTTTTTGTATGTCTGATGGAGCTGACAATTACTGAGTTATTTTGGGAAATATGTTTTTTTTTTTTTTTTTTTTTAACCTGTTCCTCTGCATTTCTGTTAGGACAGCTCAGAGCTTATTCTACAAAGATGTACAACTCTCATAAATGAAGAATGCAGTTGAAAAAATAATATAAAATAAATCCATAAATAATATACAAAAACTTGTAGGCTCCTAACTTTTGTAAGCTATTGTCTACCTTTCAATGTTACTTAATTCTACGTGTCTGAGTGGTTATCATTTGCCAAAACAACCATGGATTTTACTCTAAATAGCTAAACCTAATTTCTTCATTAGAAACTGCACCTTATTAGGTACCACTTTATTCCAGTGGCTTCTCTTCCAGAAATTTGAATGTATTAGTTTACAAACCCTGAAATCATCAATCTGAACAGCTTTAGCATCAAGTCAAATCAAGTAAAATTGTATTTCGATAGCACATTTAAAAACAGCCACAGTTGACCAAAGTGCTGAACAGGCCATAAATAATATCAAGTAATTTGGAATTGACATAGACCTACAATTTTAGTGAAGTAATTTTGTCCAATACTGCATCAACCTGTTCAGGTGTGGGCACAACCTCTGTCTCTTTGAATGAAGAAATTCAAACAGAACAGAAGAGACTGTAGACTTAATAGTGTATGGAGGCACGATATATAGCTTACAGTGGTTTACAAAAGTATTCATTCCCCTGGAACATAAATATATGTTCCAGGGGAATGAATATAAAGTGGATTGGATTGGAACCTCTTCACATATTGACACGTCACAGCCACAAATTTGAGCAACAAAAAAATGGCACACAAGTGTGAAGTGGAAGGAAATATTTTACAAGATTTCCCTTTTTTTTTTTTTTTTTTAAATAAAAAACTTAAAAGTGCAGCATGCAAAAGTATTCAGCCCCCTTTTTCTTGAATGCAACAAATTGCTTTTAGAAGTTGCCTGATGATTTTGTAAAGACTGAATGCTGAATGCCTCTGTATAAATGCAGTTGTGCCGTGAAGGCCACAGACGTTTAAGAGAGTGTTGGGGAACAAACCACAAAATGAAGTCAAAGGAGCACATCAAACAGCTCAGAGAAAAAGTTGTGGTGAAGTTTAAAGCGGAAGTGTTGAACATCTTAAGGAGCACTGTTCAATCATCATCCGGAAATGAAAAGAGTATGGCACAACTGCAAACCTACCCAGGCATGGCCGTCCACCAAAACTTACAGAACGAACATCAGAGATGCAGCCAGGAGGCCCACGGTGACTCTGGAAGAGCTGCAGAGATCCAGAGCTCAGGTGGGGGAATCTGTTTACACGACAACTATTAATCGTACACTACACAAATCTGGTCTTTATGGAAGAGTGGCAAGAAGAAAGTCACTATTGAAAACCATCCATAAGAAGTCTCGTTTACAGTTCACTAGAAGTCATTTGAAAGACACAGCAAACATGTGGCAGAAGCTGCTCTGGTCTGATGAGACCAAAATCGAACTTTTTGGCTTAAAAGCAAAACGGTAAGTGTGGAGGAAAAATAGCACTACACATCACTCTGAACACACCATCCCCACAGTCAAACACGGTGGTGGCAGCATCATGCTGTGGGGGCTTTTCTTCTGCTGGAACAGGGAAGCTGGTCAGACTTGATGGGAAGATGGATGGAGCTAAACACAGGGCAATCTTGGAAGAAAACCTGTTAGAGTCTGCAAAAGACTTGAGACTGGAGCAGAGGTTCACCATCCAGCAGGACAACGGTCCTAGACATAAAGCCAAAGTGACAATGGGATGATTTAAAGCAAAATATATTCAAGTGTTAGAATGGCCCAGTCAAAGTCTGGACTTAAATCCAATTGAGAATCTGTTGCAAGATCTGAAAACTGCAGTTCACAAAAGGTCCCCATCAAATCCGACAGAGCTTAAACTGTTTTGCCAGGAAGAATGGGCAAAAAGTTCAGTCTGTAGATGTGTAAAGCTGGTGGAGACATACTCCAAAAGACCTGCAGCTGTAGTTGCAGCAAAAGGCGGTTCCACAAAGTATTGACTTAGGGGGGCTGAATATTTTTGCATATATATATATATATATATATATATATATATATATATATATATATATATATATATATATATATATATATATATATATATATATATATATATATATATATATATATATATATATATATATTTATTTATTTATTTATTTATTTATTTATTTATTTATTTATTTATTTTAATCTGGAAATTATACATAATTTTCTTTCTGCTTCACACTTATGTATCATTTTGTGTCACTTATTCACATAAAATGCAAATAAAATAAACAAAATGTGTGGTTGTGATTTGACAAAATCAATCACTTATGTTTTCAACAAAACAAAAGACCTTCAAATTGTAGCTATGAGTGGTTTGCCTCTCCACAGATATGACTTTTAACTTGGCCTGATGGCATTGCCTGTTTGTGTCCTTGGATATAGTTTAAAATTAACTGTGGTACTTTGAGCATAGAAATAATATTTCAACAACAACAGTCACATTGTGAACCTTTAAGGTGCTGTTGGTTTGGCCCTGGGTAAACAGTATGGTTGCTGGGTAACAGTTATGGCAGTTATGGACATCTGGTGCCCATTTCCAGATATGGGAAGAAACATGACTTTCTATCATGGATCATAGGTCTGGAAGTGTTTATAGGTTTTTATTGAGACCTTCTTTAAACATGACATGAAGAAATGTATCTCAAAATGAAATATTTTTTCGTTTTGGCTTGACTTTTTGGAAAAAGCACAATAATAGGTTCGTGCACATTCATAGACAACTGACACAAACATGTTCCAGAAGAATGATGTAAAAGAATTTTGATTATTGTTTCTAAATATACAGCATATTTTGTGACCAAAAATGCCTCAATGTCCCTACAAAATGTTGCTTAAATCTGTTCTGTTTTATCACATTTTACAGTGTAATGAAAAATATTTTTAACAAATTATGATGTTGAAGACTTGCCTGACACCATTCGGATCAGTGATTGTGTTTATCGATGGGCTGATTTTAGCATCAATGACTGAATGAATTTGTTTGGAAGATCAATACTGACTGACATGTTTGGGTCATTTTTAGTTAGAACAAGTTCAAGTTTACAATATTTGAAATACGAATGAATAGCAACATGTGTTCAAGTTTTTTCAATTGTTTTAGAGCATTTTTTTTTTTTTTACTTTTCTTTGGTTTGATTATTTGGTCCAAACATGTATCTGGACAGGGGCACATTTGATCAAATCATTTGGAGCGTTTCTCACACAATAATTTCTCAGGCTCTTTCTCAGAACACTTTACACAGGTCTCATTCAGAGACATACACTGAATTCATCTTGAATCAGGCCTGTTCTCAGGTGGTAAAGGGCTTTGGCCCAACACTGTAACTTTCATTAGAAGAATTCAAACAAAACAGCAAAAAATACAATTTGTGAGCACCCAAAATCTAACATCCATTTGGGAGAAAGGCCTCAGCAGAGAGCACAGACTGTATGGGGCTGCCGATATTGACAGCAAATAAGTTCTGTATGGACTACAAAGGAGATGTGTGTATTTTCTTTAATTCTTTTTGGTGCGATGGCCTCTTATAACCATCTGACAGATGCTACGCCTGAACATCTTGGCGAGATTGGAGTATCCAGGCAAAGAAGCACGCTCCAGACACAGGAAATGTGGCTGGTAACTGTACCAACACCCAGCTGCCATATGTTTATGTGGCAAACTACCGGATTAATAAAGTTAGATTATGCTATAAAATAGATAAATAGGCTGGTGCTCTAAGTAGAGGATAGTGTGGACATTCAGACTCGCAAAAATATTACATTCACTCGCAAATAATATATTTTTTTAATTTTCAGTACATCTCCTGGAGGGTGCCATAGAATTGTAAAGAATAAACCTGATGGACAGCATTCGATCTACTGAATAACGTCAAATTCCAAAATATGAATCAAAAGAATGCAATATGGGTAAATCTGTAAACAACTAGACGTAAACTGGAGTTTCTGTGACTTCATGGCAAATCTATGTAACACTATGACACTTTTTTTTCTTTTTTGTAACACTTTTTTTTTTTTTTGCTTTCAGTTCATTCTCATTTATCTTTATTTATCCAGGGAGAGGCCAATGGGAGTATCAGTCTCTCTTTTTCTTGAGCACCCTATTAAAATAAAGGACAATAGAAACAAAAACAAACAAAATAAATAACTGCACAGGTCCATTTAACACATTAAAACAGGGGCAGGTGTGAGAATAAATGTTCATCACCAAATTATTACAGTGCATTAATGGCACCAATATATCCAGTTTTGCATGTTCCTGAAATTTATTCCATTTTTGGGAAGCAAAATAACCAAAAGCTTTTTTTTCCCATTTCAGTTCTAGTGTAGCCAAGTTTTTAGACATAGACAATCATGAGATCTTGGATTAAAAGTTCCTGTATCAAAGTTCAACAAGCAAGTGAGATATTCAGACAGTCTTTTAAGTAGTCCCTTATAAATACATTTATTTATAAGGGACTACTTAAAAGACTTATAAGTCTTATACAGTGTTGTTCTCTTCTGACAAATGCAATGGCCAATCTACTTTATCATAGAGTGAACATTGATGGGTTTTGAATTCATCACTTGTTGTTCATCACTTGTGAAACGAAGGGCTGAATGAAAGAGGGATCTAAGGGTTTCAAAGTAGAGTCTGAAGTCTGCAGGTACATTATATCTCCATAATCTAGTACAGAAAGAAACGTTGCTTTAGCAAGTTCTTTTCTGTAATTCAAGGTTTATTTCTACAATAAAATTAACTGTTACATAATTCTGAAATATGTTTTTAATGGATAAGATTTTGTCAAGCCCAAACCCAAGATATTTGTAGGTAGTGACTCTTTTAATCAATGTGCCATTTAATGCATGAAGGTTTGTAGCTTGCACATCACTTAAATGTTTTGGGGTTTGTTTGTTTTTTTATCGTATATTTAATTTTATTTGCATTCAATAAGAATTTAAGATTTTTGAGGGAATTTTGGATTTCATTAAAATCTTGCTGCAGTTTTAAAACCACAATGCACTCGAAGCATGTCATGACAACCAGAGACTGTCTCATGTACTCCTGACATTCTACATTTTACCTTAATAACCAAAGGAATTTGTCACCATTCTTACCCTCTTACTCATTTTACACAAGAGCTGGTGATGTTGCAACGAGCGAGAGTATTTAAGTGCACCTCGTCTTTTACAAACAGCATTTCAGCATCAGCTCCTGAAACTCACCACTGGTTAGTCGCCAGCTTTTATTGATTGACTGATTTATCTGTAGATTGGTTTAGGACACCTTTACTTTTTCTGTAATATAAAATAATTATAACAATAACTATTCACAGATAAAATGGAAACAGCTCCTAAAAGAGTTTTCATCAGTCTCCCAAAGAAATACATTGTGGATTTATCCAAAAATTATAATTTGGTAAGTTTAAATCTGTGTGCAAACAATGTGCTGCTTAAGAACACTATTTGGATTATTGTTATTATGTTTTCCAGGAACATGGGTTATTTGTAAAAGGTTTGAATCCCTATTTGAATGAGGGATATATTCAGGCATATTTTAGGGAATGGGGAAATGTCACCGGTTGCAAGGTAAGCAGTGACATGGTTGACTATGGTTGGTTCGAATATATATATTCAAACCATATATGTGTAAAAAAAAAAAAAGTGTATATATATATATATATATATATATATATATATATATATATATATATATATATATATATATATATATATATATATATATATATATATATATATATATATATATATATATATATATATATATATATATATATATATATATATATATATATATATATATATATATTTCTCAGATAAAGAAAGCCTCAAATGAAAACAACAAGGCAGTGGCATATGTGAGATTTGCAAGTGAGAAAGAGGCAGACATAGCTGACTGGAATGGCCCTCACTTTATTGGAGGAACTGAAGTGACCGTGAGAAGAGTGGTTTGTCCTAAGGTGAGTTAACAAAAAATATCAATTTATAATTTTATAAGCAAATGATACACAAAGAAAATATTTTATTATGGTTTGTATTAGGGTATTTTATTTATGTATTTATTTGTACAGGTAATACCATATAGTACCACACTTTTTTTTTTGTTTTTTGTTTTTTTTAAATTAGCAAATATGATACAGAAAATTCTACTAAAAACTTTTTCTTTGATCCTTGAAGAATGAACGTTTATCATTCATTTGTAGTTAAACTGCCTATTCATGGGTTTCAGCTCCCTGTTATTTGCAACATTTTCAGGACCTTTTCCCATCCAAAAGATAGAATATTTTGTTTGAATTTGTTAATCACTATGCCAACGGTCCTACATTCTCATAATTCTGAAAGCCATGTACCGGTATAACTTCAAAATAAAAAAAATACATATATATATTTTTTTAGGTTAGGTAGGTGGTTTTACAGGTACTTTTTAACAGTACTCAGCCCTATAATTAAACATTGCTGGTTACTTGTGGTTAGTCCTGTCAGACATCTTCCTCTTTTTTCAGGTGGAGGGAGAAACAGAGGAGCAAATGTCTGCAGTGTTGACTAAACCTCGGCCACGGCGCTCCATGGGTCTGGGATACATACTTGAAGATGCCCAGTGGTTAGATGATGAGCTGGATGACTAAACAACAAAAAAATATTTTACACATTTTACTTTTTATTTGTCTTTGCTGATGTTGTATGGGTGACAATAAATAGTATCCATATGTTACATGAGTAATTATATATAGGCCTATATATTGTACATCTCATACTGACATTTCCATTGTAGACATAGTGAAACTGCTGAATTGATAGGGCCTACAAAACTGAATGACAATTGATTGTTGACTGTTTGTTTTGGATCAATAAAGGGGGAAAAAACAAAACAAAACAAAAACCTTAAGGATCTGGTAGATGTATGTGCTCTGTGAATTATCTTTAGAAGTAGTTTTGATTCATTAGGCCCTATGTAGACTGGGGTAATAAAATAGCCAAACTAAAAAACTAACTACAAAAAAAAAAAAAAAAAAAAGTAAGTGGTCCTATCTTGGTCTGTTAATTAACTGTATGTGCCAAAATGATTTTCTACTGACATGTGTTGATCGCAGTGGTCTGACACAGTCTATGGATCTGATTGTTGTGTTAATTCAAAAACTAGGCAGACAAGTCTCAGTCAACAAATGCCAGCACTTGATAATCTATTAGGCTAAGAAAACTAAAATGTTACTTTGTACCTGATCATATTATAGTGTTCTGGTGTAAGGAAACTGGTTGTTTATTTTATGAATACAAGGCTACTGTAGGCCATAACCCACGCCAAAACAACAGCAAAACAACAGCGTGTCAACTCCTAGAGCCAGTCTCCAAAATATAACCTTGATGTCACCTCGTCGTCATAGCAACCAAGTGTCACGTACATGTTACACGTTACATGAATAACAACAAAGCATGTTAAAAGAACAACAAAAGGTGTCAACTCTGAACTAAACACAAAATACCAGATCATTACAATATTTATTTTAAAGTTATGTATTCCAAAAATTACTTAAAATGAAATAAAATAGTAAAAAGTACTATTTCACAAAAAATAAACTGAGCGCGTGCTGTCGCGAGTCCAGAGCAGTGATTGGTTCTGACTAAGATGACGTCAGAGTCCTGCGCCAATTGTTTGTAGAGCGCCAAGAGATGCGTCTATTGGAAAACATGGCAGACTCGGAAACAGAAATAACGTTTCGGAAGGTAATCTTGCGTATTTTTTTTGCTTCATACATGCGCTTTAGGATGGTTTGCGATCGGAATAATTAAACCTTAAAATATTGAGCAAATAGCTCAATACAAAGGACTGTGCATACTGTCATTTATTGGCTAGATTCTAAATGTTTTGTTAGTTGTCTCTGGCACATTTTCTGAAACTTTTCAAAAAATGACTGATCTTTTGCATACTTTGCCCTAACTATTCACACAAGAAGCAAAAGTATTCAGAATGTTCTAACTTTGTGAAGAAAATATTACACACTCTCGCAAATTGGACAATTTCTTGTTAAAGTATAAACACAGTTGTCAAATGTCTAAACTTTTCTCGCTATTATTAACACACTGCCCGGAGAAACACTTTTATAGACGTGTAGTGTGAGGCAGTCAGACCTATGGGACCAGTATCGTACTGTTTTTGATTGTTTGAGAGTAAGGTATATGATGTAAATACACTGCATGACCAATGTCTATAAAATGCATGACCAGTGTCTATAAAATGTATTCATATTGTGAAGCCGGTGGGTTAATTTTTGTCCTTTGTGTCTTTGAGCTATGGAGGTGTGCAGTATTTAGGTACACAGATGTGAAGCGCTAGTGTTATAATTGCAAACTGTGTTTAAATAGTTGATCATTGTGCTTCAGTTACTGCAAAAGGTGTTCTGTAGTTTTGAAATCAAAGTTAAGGTTTGAAATGGTTATAGGTTGTGCCAGCATGAACTGAGTGTGACGTTTTGGAATTTGTGCCAGAATTTAGATTTAGTGTCAGAGCAATTGGAAAAAACTGTAAGCCAATCCCAGGTAATGAAGAGTAAAAACCTGTGCTTTAATTTAAACTTTCTTTATTTGTTTCAGGAGACTGTAAACAAACTCTTGTCAAGTTTCTTCAAAGAGGAAAAGACAAGATGTAAGTTGACACAACACTTATTACTGAGTTCTTAATATAGCTTTATCTTATATTATGAAATTATGTTGCAGTGAGTAGTGATGCGGTGGTGCTTATGGCAGAGATGTTAAAAATATTTGTCCAAGGTAAATTATAGGAATTACTTTTTATGTTTTTTGGCAGATGTGTCTTATTGCCCATTTAAAGTTTCACTTTAACCCACAGAGGCTGCTGTGAGATCACAAAAACAAGCTGAAGCGGAGGACTGCAACCAAGTAGACATTGAGCACTTTGAAAAAATTGTGCCACAGTTGGTAAGTTGTAAAATAAATAAATATTACATTACACTTATATAAACACACAGTAAGATTTTAATCTGTAAATTTTAATTACCATTTACTATCACCTAATTAGCATTTCACAACAAAATGGCTGCTTTTATACAATTTTCTCTTTCTTTTTAGCTTTTGGACTTCTAGCAACAATGAGCCACAAGATGGAGCCACAGTGCAGTATACTTGGCCTATAGTTCTTGTCCAATACTTCTTTTTTCATATTGATATTTTCTTTGCATACATAATAACTCCAGGCATTATTATTAAATGCTTTACCAGTATTAGCGTGGCCTGGATAATTATTGAAAAAACTTGTGGTGTTCTGGGTTCAATTCTTGTCCGCTAACACCCACCTGTGCTTCTCGGTGCAACAACAGGTGCTTCCAGCGTGCTCCGTGGCGCCTTTCATCAAAGCATCCTGGAGCAGTTGGAAGCAATTAGAGTAATAAGGGCAGCAGCCAGTCCCTTAGATGATGACAAGTGCCAGGAAAAAAGGAGTACCCCCTCTGGCCACTTTGAAGTTCCCTTTTGCTGTCCTCCGATGTTTAGTTAGAGGTGGGGGAAGGGCAAAAGGGGACCTAGCTGCTGCACAGTGAAAGTTAAAGTGAGTGTGTGTGCATGTGCTAGCCAAACATGTCCAAGGACCACACGCATAGATATTCTGTTTGAAAGGATACAAAACAAAACACATTGGAACATAGTCCAAGAGGAGCAGGGTGTAATTCCGAAGGTAAATAAACAAAAGAGGCGCGCGGTGGAGGTGCTTTCGCTGCTTTCATCACAGCACATGGGGAAATTGAGACAGCAAGGGAATGGGTAATGTTATTTCTAACCCCAGTATTTCTGGTGGTTTTCCAAAAGGGGAGCGTTTAACCAAACCGTCTTTGCTATGAGTCAGCATAGGAACTAATTTATTTATGTGGCTGTTGGTGACTCACAAATGATGTTTTTATATAGGCATAGAAGTAACCACCTGTTACTTTACTGAGAACTTTTTTATGCACGCTCAACTCAAAGAAGTGTTCATGCCACTAATTGGATAACAGTATTTTTTATTTTTTTTTTTTGCTGGGCAGATGTGCAGCATTTCTCTCAAACTACTTTTGCCAGTGGTCTGATGTGGGGAAAATATTCAGTAGGAAAAGGAAAAGGAAAAAAAAAAGATTCATTATCAGTATCACTCTGTGGATCACTCTCTGGATTCTGGTTTGTTAACTGAAACACTTAAATTGTATTTTGCTGTCAGAACCAAATGTACCAGAAGTAAATTCCTTAAACTTTCTAAAATTTTATTGGAATTATTATTTGCTTTTGGCTGAACAAAAACAGCAAACCAGTACATCAAATCCATTATTATATTTTCATGTTGGGGAAAAAAATGCTAACATAACAAAGCTGCCGAATTCATTTTGTTGAGGTTTATTTGAACTGAAATTTATTTTCTCCCACCTCGTTTGCATCTGAGTGGAACAAATTAGTTTTGAAGGCAGCATTATTACACATATGAAAGCAGTTAAAACAAAAACAAGGAGATGCAATGGAGGGAGTAATGAGTTAAAGTTTTTCTTGATCAAACATTAAAGGCAGGGAGTGTCGACAGCTAGTTCAGACATTTTGGAGATGCTCTGCAGTGAGGAAGCTTTCAAAAGAGACAGACATTGATCTGACTCCAGCAGCCTATTGGACAGTTTGCACAGTGGTTCAGACCTCAGCTACTCATTGCAAGTGTTTATGAATCAAAAATCATTCCATAAGATTGTTTTTTTTTCACTGTATTTTCCCAGTTGGCCTGACAAAACAGCAACTATTAAAATGCTTATATAAATACTTCCAAAGTTGGTAAAGCTGGTATGTACGTACATTTGATGTCATTTGGAGGCTGCGTAGGAGAGATGTCTTCACACAGTTCCACAGTATATTGATATTATATCAGCGCTCACTACTCAACACAGCTCATACACTCCTCACGCCTCTCCAACTTTCCATCATGTCACAGACCTTTTTTATTTTTAAGTACAAGCAGACAAATTGTAGAGCTTGCAAAAGGTTTCTGAAAGTTTGGACATTTCCATGACTCTGGTCACTGTAATCACAGTACATGAAGTGTAGCATCTCCTGCAATTACTTGAGTTCTTGAGTTCAAGAATTCAAAACAAATAACAAAAGTATAATGTGAACTTCCAAATATACAACTGGACATAAGGCAAATATTCAGATGTTATAGCTATTCCCTGAGTCTGCACTCCTCTTGATGGGTCTGTGGTCCGAGGCCAAGCCTCATTGAGGAGCCACAGGGTCCTCTGCAATGATTAGAGCATACCTGGCAGTGGGAGCCACTCGGGCGCTTTGCTAGGTTCACTCTTAAGTGGTTGTGGCGCTTGGCAGTTAGTCTGAGGCTGGAGATGGGCTGCTGCTGTGTTCTGTGGAGTGACTGGAGCTCTTGTCACCACAGGAGGGGGAAAAGAATCTTCCGGAATCACTGAGGTGGATGATAAGGTTAGGGACCTTGGCATGCCGCTGTAGAGGCACAGACTGTAAGGGAGATGCACTGTTAAGCCTGCAGTTATCTGGGGAGTCCTCCAGCACCTGCCTGTTCCCTGTTTTGTCCCGTCTGTGTGATGGCCCATGGGTGTAGGCAGAAACAGCAGATTAATCCTATTACATAACCTCCAAAAGTCAACCATTCAATTAGATTTGGGAGGGAGCACAAAAACACCAATTCATCCAAGAAACAGTCAAATCACAGAATGTGATGGTGGGGGGTATGAATCATTTACCAATTTGGCTAACAAGTCAAGGTCAGCAGAGCATTTCTATTTTTGGGTCCCATTATAATTGTGGTATAAAAATACTGCGGTGTGACCCTCAGTGGAAATGAACCTTCAGGTCACAGATTTGGGCAGATGAAAAGGCTCATGTTTGTTGGTATTTAAAAGTAATGAACAAAATCTCTTTGGTGAGAAGCAGGTGGCACCGCTGCCTGTGTTCTGCTTGAGAGGCCTTCATTAGACGAGTAAGGCACTCAGCGGCAAGGTTATAGTTATTACACTAGAACTACTAAATTAAGAATTGTTTTCATGCTGACAACAATCAGCCAATTAAAACAGGTTTATGCCTCACACCTTATGTTGCTTCACATCCCTAATGACACAGTTTTGTGGCGTCAGTGATTTTGGCAGTTCAGAGCAGTGGTTCTCAAGCTGTGGTATGAAAAGTATCATTGGCTTCAACAGGAGTAGGATTTTGCTTTTGGTCTTATTTAACCCATATCTACAATAATGCTCTATGTAAATGTGACACTGTAAACAGGTTTTAGTAGATCTGGTTCCATTGTGGTTAGTTATATATCTGTGATATAATTGGACCACTTAAAAACAGATGTTGGCCCAGGTTTAACGGTGGCAGGTGTTTCATGCATTAGAAGCCACACAAATGTTTACGGCACAAAACTGATAACACCAAGGCCTTGAAATAATCTGTAAACAGGGGCACCGGAATTCTAAATTTGCCCGGAGGAGCATTGGGAAGCCTACATAGAGCACTCCATGTCCGATTGCAGGAGAGGTCAGGATGTAGGGTCAAAGGTCAGTGTCCTTGTTGTTAACGGTTTCCTGTCTGACCTGTTTTTCAAACTGGAGCACTGATACATTTCGTCGCAGGATCAAAGCAGGAGACTCTTATTCTCTGGAGCAGTGAGGTGTCACAATTGTGCCTCAAATCGGAACGGGCTCAAACTTATTTGGATTCATTCTTACTATATCAGCATCTATGTACTCAAACTTGTTTATGACAAATCTATTTAAAATGTTTAATCTAATAACATGAGTAAGATGGAAAGCTCTTTACTTTACTCGCTCAACTAAACATAGACTAAACTTAACCCAACCACAATTTTCACTTAATGTGGAATTGGAGGGGTAAAAATGTGCATTTACATCAGTGCCTTGAAAAATATGTATTTAAAATGACAAATCTTAATCTTATATTTTCCAGAGTATAAATTGCACAAGTGAAAAAAATGCATAATAATGAAGGAAAAAACATATATAAGTCGCACTGGACTCTAAGTCGCATTTTTTAGAAAAATGTATTTTATAAAATCCCAGACCAAGGACAGATATTTTATCTCTAAAGGCAAGTTATAATAATAACAATAAAATAGAGAACAACAGTCTGAATATCAGTACAGAACGCTCATGTAACACATTTATATTTATTCAGCTCCATGAAGCACAGACAGAACTGAACACGTGTCTGGTCTGTTAACGTAAGATATTAACAGTTAATCAGATAAATAAAGCAGAAAAAACAAGCTAACAAGTTTACTCTGGATCTCACTCCAGATCACAAACTCAATTGAATTCTTCGCTTTAGAACAACTCCACCTGCTCCGGAAGTAGATGAAGCGCCGTTTCCGCTTGGCTGTTATACTGGTGCCTACAGTGCCAATATGCGGTTGTCAGTGTGACAATAACGAAGATGTGAAAGTATATTTCAAATTATTATATTTTAGTAATTTCACATATTAGTTGCACCTGAATATAAGTCGCACCCCCGGACAAACTATGAAAAAAGTGCGACTTATAGTCCAGAAAATACTGTAATTGTACGCTTTTGAAATTAGTATTTTATTTAAATTTAACTAGCCACCAAATAGTCAAATAGCAAGAAGTTATTCCATTTAGAAGCAGCACCATGACAAGTGTCAATAAGTTTCTGGCCAATATCCTGTATCCTCATTAAGTCTGGACTGGGTCGTGATATGTCTCATTGCCCACAGTGAAAAGGCTTGGTGTCTGTATCCTTTCACCACTGTCCGAGATCCCAAGGCTCCATAGAGCTAGCACCATCCCACAGGAACCAAGTGCTCTCAGCTGTGGAGAGGGGATGTGTCTGCAGACAAGTGTTACTTTAGCCTGGAGTTATTTGTCAGTTATTTTTCCTATTAAAGCTGTAATAGGAAAAATTATGTGGATAATGATATGATTCATGAAAATTCACTCTATATACTGTATTCTGTGCAATCAGTGCCATCTCCTTTACTTATTCTATAGTAAAGAAGTAGTAGTGTTGAGTTAATGGGTCGTTTATGGGTCACCATTTTCAAACCAGGAAAAAATAAAACTATGACATTCTTAAAAGTATATTTTCAGACAAAAACATTATTTGCACTTATCTGATTAAAGCTCTTTGCAATAAAACCTTCATGACTATAAAACATTGCATTTCTAGTCTGTATTGCTGCCCAGCCATGATTAATCCAATTAATTCAAACGGTCATGGTCATTTATCAGTAACATATAACTTAATTTGACCTTCTTATACAAATGTTATTAGAAAGGAAGTCTGATGCTCGGAAACAAGTTAAAACAGTGTAAAAGACATCAGCAGTCTGTCTGTGTTGCTGTATTTCTGATGTGATGACGGGAAGCTGAGCATGTTTGTCTGCAGCTGAACAAACTACTTAAGTCTATCTCCAACCACAGAGAGAATTTTCAAGTGGAAAACACTCAAAATGTGGTAATGATAGCAACAGACTAACAAAGCATGATTTGATTGGGAGAATTTCTGTCTTTTCAATTTCTACTCACTCTTTCATGATGGGGACTTTACATGGTGAGACCAGGTTTGGGCATTCTTATGGGGTCTAGTTATACAAGCTTAAAGTAATGGTTTATCCAAGTATTGTGCTGACCACTGCACAATTCTGGTTTAGTCCAAATGTGGACAAGAGAAAGGCCACATGAACCTCCAGGTAGTAATGAAAAAAGAGGCTATCAATATACAAAAAACTACAAAAATCAAGACACTTTTAATCAGGGGGACAAACAAAACACGCCATATTTTAAAATCTGATTTTGATGTGTTGTAGTTCAGGTTTATAACTTGGTCATTACAGCCTTTATTGGACCCTATACTTTATTGCAGTGCTTCTCAAATTGTGGTAGTTTGCAGTGGTGCAGTTTGACCAATTGTTTTGTTTGGAGACAAATATTTGCATGCTTTTGTCAACCTTTGGATTAATCATTATTTAGCACAACCATAGTTTATTCTGATCTTGGACCTGTTTTCATCTTAATTTAGACCTGGTTTAGTCTTAATTCATGCCTGATTTAGTCCAAGTTTGGATCTGGTGGTACCTTAGACTGTATATAAATGGACATAGCTAACCTGCTAGCCACTGTGTTCCAGCTCCATTAACTCTGGCTCAAATTCACTTTCTATTGAAAAACTGTCACTCCTCTCACTGTAAATGCTGAGACTCATACTTTTTGGTCTTAAAGTGTTCGTATTACCCCACGCTACATGATCCTGGTGTTTTAATTTACACTAATTTGTCTGTAAATCAAGATATGAACATTAAGAGCAGACAAATCAAGTGCCTTCTTTCCCTGACGTCGTTCCTGCTAGCATTAGCAACAGGTTTGATTGACATTATGTTAGGTGGTACTTGGAGAGTATGAAATCCACTGCTTGGATAAGATATATTTTCGTGTATAATAAGAATAAAGACACATTTGGCAATCTGGCAGTGTTGTAGCCTACTCCACTAGACTACAGAGCAGCACTTCTTCAAAACTGTTTTAACTCTGACTTGGGCCGGATTGTGTTAAGTACTTGAAAAGGCTAATTATCATACTTCAATTAGATGAGATCTTATCCGATCAAAAAGCAGCAGTTGTTTTCTACTCTGTTCAGAGCGTAGCGGGCAGATGTTACAGTTGCATCCCTGCACCTCACTGAAGGACATATTGATGGTTAGCAGACTGTTTATACACTTTTCATTCATCTGTGTTATGACTGTTCGCAATTGGATCCATTTGCCAACCAGAGCTCCTCCAGCATGTGCGGCCCATGCTCTCTTTAGCCTGCGCTTGTTTCGTGACTCAACACAAGCAAATAAATAAAAAGTGAAGATGTATGTCCATGGGTAATTCATAGAGGATAGGGCCTGCTGGGTATAGGATCTAAACACTCTGATGACTGTATATATGGAGTCAGTTAAACAAGTGACACAGGCTTTCATGTGCTAATTATTCTGGAAAACAAACCTGGCAACTTTGATCACTGTGACGTGAGTTTTTCTCTTTACAAACAATGAGAATAATGTTGAAGGGATGTAAAGCAGGTGTAGCCTTTGCTCAAGTTTAGTTCAAGAATTTGGCATATAGCTGATACTTTTTATTACTTTTGCTGGGTTTCAGATTACATAACAACATTCTATAGGCTGATAACATTAAATACAGATGGGGGCAGCTAAAATTAATATTTTTAAAGATTTTTTTGGTGTAATACATTAACTTCTTGGGTCTAGTCAATGCTATAAATGATCAGGTTCAACATTTGTGTTTACCTTTTGGATATTTCATGCAAAGTACAATGTTATCAATTGGGAAAAAATGGCTCCTACTCTGAAAATCACTTAACATAATACCAAGTGAATGTTTTAACCATCACTCCATATTGTATGTACATGCCCACTTAATAATGTGTAATTTTGATTGTCTGCATCAAATCTACTGCATTTGATTTGGTAATAACCCAGACCTTATCACATGCATTTAGTTGCGGTCTTTGATAGTCTTCGAGTGCTGTCAGAAGAATAAAGACGAGTCTGTAACTAAAACAACTTTAGCTCCACTGTGTAGGCACCCTGTAGATGTTCCCTGAATCCATATCCTGTGGAGCAGAGTGGCCTTGCAGTGATTGAACAAGCCCTCTCCCACTGTGGCTCTTTACAGTGGCATCAGTAACACTGACTGTGCATGACTGACCAGTGTAGACAAGAGCGCAGCTGCAGCAAAACATAACTCCTTGTAAGGATCAAACTATTTCTGTACTTTTGTGGTTCATTTTGCAGTCCTTTCTCATTTGTGTAACTCTTCAACCTCAATCAACACATTTGAGGGCATGTTTCTAATTTCAGAAATATTATCTGTTAATCATTTTTGGGATCATTTAGGGTTTTCATGATATTGCTTTTTGTCCAAATCCATGGTGATTTTTAGACTGGCCTTCAGGAACAGGGGTTATATAAGAAAAAACAGGGGCTATAGCAAAACTAACCTGTTAAGTGGTAAAGAATGTGATTTATACAATCATTGCTATGATAACCTAAAACAAATCATTATTTAAATAGCTAGCTCAATACTAATCACAATCGCATGACTTAGGCCTATTCCTATTAGTCTTATTCTCTTTTCATACTCTTTTCTCTCTTAAACCCCACAACACCCCCTAAACCTTAAGTCCAGCTGATGGAGGCCACTTAACATGTCCTGGTGTCTTTCAAAGATATAACTTGTAAAATACCAATACATTTCAAGCCCATGTAAAACATGGCAATTCATGAGGAAAGTGAAGAACAAAGAGTAAATTGTAAAATGTATTAAAAATAACAAACAATCTTTGGTGTTACTGAGCTGATTTTATAATCACAATGTTGCAAAGGCGCTGGTCATTTCAATCATCCAACATGAATTAACAAGTGAACACGCCAGATTAGACCTCCTTATAAAAAAACATTAAGGCAACCTCTTTGTTGCTGTGTCACCAAATCCCATTAAGAGGACAGTCAAAGAGCTGCATTACTGTTCATGACCACTTCCTCAGTGGCTGACAGCTGAATTGAAGACTAGATTGATTGCTGTTCAAGACAATGTCATGCTTTGCTTTGATCTCAGTGAATGCCCCCCTCCTGATGCTCGAAGAAGGGCCTGATATGTTAACAACCATCCTGGTTTATTCTCCATTCTGTCCTCCACCTACTACCCTGCCAGTCACTCAAAAGCTCCAAAAGAGTGCAGTAGAGTGGGGGAGATAAAGTCCTTTCATCTCTGCTCTCATATGGGACTCCTGTAGTGCGTTCTCAGCAGTGCGGCGTGTCCCATGCCCACAAAGTACCCGCGAGTGACACAGTGACTCCAAAGGGCTGGCACCAGGTCGACCAAAGCCTGTATTCATCACAGCAGAGCAAAACACAACTACATCAGACTGCAGCTTATAATTAAAAGTTGTCAGCCTCAAAGGGCACAACATCTCTATCTTAATACTAGGCTTCCATCTAAGGCATTGGTTTTAATACTCGCTGTGTCCCATCAGATAGTGCTGTGAGGACAGAGGAGGAAGCAAGACATTATGACTACAAAGACACACATGTCTCCCATTCAGGATTAGAGGTTCAGAGTCTTCCCTCAGTAGCCTAATTGCCGGATTGGCCAGATCAAAATCACTTCATAGAGATCAAGGCCCAAGTCTTGTCCCTCGTCTCACAACATGCTCTTGCACAATAACTCGACAAAAGCAAGAGTGAGCGCAGGCCAAGGAGAAAGAAGAAAAGTTTGCAGAAAGAGATGGATGCCGTTCATGTAGAGAGAGTATGTTGTGTGATTAAGGGCTGCCCACATCAAACATTGTGGCCAAAGAAAACCACCAAGATGCCTCTTCTTCTGAGCCGAAAAGCTTAGACTTGGGGATGCTGTTGTGCAAAGAGGCCGCCTCTCTGTCTGCACCAACAAACAGACAAATAAAGGCACCGAGCATTCTTAAAGTGAATCTGAGAAGGTGAGAAAGGAGAGTATTTTTGTCAACTTAGTGATGATATTTGCAGTGAATAGTCCTGTGTTTGATTAAATTAATTTATACAAAATACTGTGCCTATGTTAATACTAAGTGAAAAACATACTGTAGATGGGTTAGCAAATGACAACACAGAGCTTGGAGCCGCCAGTATACCCTGTGTTATGCCAAAGTAGTTGGGAAAAGTGGATCCAGTTTGTTCTCCCCATATCGTATTTTCCAAACAAGTTCTTTTTTGTATTCCCAATGCAAAGCATTTAAGGTAATATTTAAGTTGTTTAATTCAGTCAATCGCGTGACATTGAGCTTTGTTCCTACATTATGAGGTATATAAAATACCAGCTGAAACACACATTTCCCACAGAGTCTATCTGGACACAAGAGCAGCAATATTGTGGCCACATGCGTAAGCTTGTTTACTTATCCTAGGCTTTTAAATGAAAGTATCTCATAATTTCAACCACAGTGTTACAGACTAAATTATTAGCATGTTACCACATTCCACACACTTCCTTTGATGGAGAAAAGAGAAAGTGTGCCTTCAGTGGAGATTCAAGCCCATTCAAAAGTGTTCATAAAATGACTCAGAACTGGTCTTCAGCTGTCTTTAATACTCAGTGCTTTGTCATCTTTAAGCAACAAACTTTATGTTTCATTTTACCACTTTCCAGAACTACATAAAACAAATTAAAGTAAGTAAGGGTCAGGATTAGGATAATGATGAGGTTCAAAGCAGACTAGGACAGGCTGGTGAGCAGAGAAAGATGGAGAAAAGGTGCAAGTGCTTGGTCTGGAAATGGCAGGCCCTGATTACACTGTTGCACAAATAAACAGAGCCTTTTCCAGGCTCTGGGAGTCCAGCTGTAAGGGCCTGAGGTTAGGCCGCTCCACAGCTCCTCACGTCTCCATCAGTCAGTGAGCGCAGCACAGGGCACATGCTGCCTTGAGAGTCACACTGATTACATGCCATTTCCTGCACTTCCACTTTAAAGGCTGTCAAGGTGAATTAATTACTGTCAGTCTCAAGGGGCTATTGTGCATGCAGTCAGGATACTCTAAACTCACACAGTGGGATTTCTAACCTGAGATTATGGAAAAACACAGATTAGAGCTGTTCTCTCACCAGCCCGGATTAGGATTCTATGGTAATTTATCTGTGCATATTCCTGGTGAAAGGTATGTCAGCTGCATCAGCTACATCAAGGGAACTTGACTTCATTTCAAATATCTTTTATCATAACTGTAAATCAACTTTAATTATTTTTGGTTTAAACAGATGAGCACATAAAAAAAATAAAACAATGTCAGTTTATTTCTCTATGAACACAACTTGCTAAACCCCATGTTTTTCATGTTTTAATGTTAATTTGCATGTTTTTGTCATTGTGAACTGAGATGTGCATTAGGGAGAGCATCTGTTTAGAAATGTACTCATAGGTTAGACTGCAAGTTAAATGACTGACAGAGGAAATGGCAGTAGAAAAGAGATTTAGCATAGAGACACTATTCAGTATATGCATGTTAACTGCTGGCTGACCATAAAAGCATGTAAGCACTGATGAGATATGAACCAGTGGAGCTTACAGTGAGGAGTGAAGGGTGCACATGAGTACCCAGGCCACATGAAAGCTACAACAATACCACAGTCTCTGGTTTAGGCTTGTGGTTTTGAACTATGACTGACAGAAACAACTCTATAGACATGGAAGACTGCCTTAATGATTAGCGGAGGGGCAGCAGAAAATCATGTTCATCTTACAGAAAAATCATATTGCAAATCTCAAAACAATATAGGCCTATTACTTGGTATGGGTGGCATGTGGCAGCATGATGGGTGTCAGCAGCCACACGACTTTTTAATCCAAGTTAATTAAAAGGTCCACTTGTCATACATCGGATATGATCAAAGAGTCTTGTTTGTAATTTGCTATAGTTTATATCTTTTTGCTATTAATTACACAGGGAACAGCTTAGAGAATATGCCTTTAATAGAGAAAAGTTTACCAAAAGGAAAAGGAACGAGTCAGTGCTCATATGTTACATTAAAAGTAGTAAACAGTAGCATTTGATAGTTTTACACTTAAAGATTTACCCAGGAGCGCTACTTTGATGAAGAAACTGTGGTACCACAGATAATGTTTTATAGTTCACTAGTTTCAACAACTGTCCACTGAATGTTCAAGATATAGACATAATTTATTTCACATCATAATTAGCCTTTTTTATTTTTTATTTAAATTGGTTTTACTTTGACAATTTCATGACTTAAATATATTTCATTGCAATGTTACTCTTTTACAAAGGATGCAAACTGTGTCCATATTGAGTGTATTTGCATACTGCCCAACAAAGTCCAACAAAGCACTTAATATTTGGAACAGCCTGTGATGTTAAACATTAATGAACATCTGGAATGTACATTTCCGATACTATGATGGTGGAGGTCACATTGGGTAAAGAGGCTGTAGTAAACACATGCCTGGTATCATCTAAGGACAAGTGAAGATGTTTATGTGCAGCACATATGCATAGTGTCAAGTTTACCATAAAATGAGCCCACCTCTGATGTTTTCTGCTTAGGACCAGTCTGTCCAGACTTTTCAGGAGACAGACAAAAGCATCTCCTTTCATCCTGGCCACAGACAAACATAGACATATAAAACATGCATGTTGAAAAGTGGCAATGGTCCTTTTAATTCCGGACAAACCCAATGAGAAGAAGCTAATTACAGAACGGGGGAACCCAGCCCTTTTGGAAATTACACTTACAGTAAGACCTTTGAAGAAAATGTCTCCTGCACCCTATTCTTCTTTTGTTCAATGTTTTGCATGCCATTGACTTCTGTGGTTTCCACTGTCTTCGTCTTTGTCAGACATCAAGGGCATTCGGACACTTAGAGGGGGACAAACATGTTTTTGAGCCTAGTGGTGGCCCCAGTCTAACCATGCAGTCTACTCTGTGCTTTGTAGCCTATGTGAGAAACTTTCAACTTGATATTCAAGCAATACAGTCATTTTTTCACATCTGTACCTTTTTGTTCTTCATTGTCCTCTAGTGTATTGTATGTAAATTGTGGTTGCTCTATACTAATTGTTCCTTCCAAAGATGTCCCAATCCTTTAAGTCTCGTCGGGTGTGCCAAGACCTTACCGTGCCATAACTGAAGTTTAGTGTAAAACAGACATTTGTCCCTTATTTGTTGCTTTTTCAGATTTTTTGCAATATGATTTGCCATTAAGGTCATTGAACTATGTGCACAAATGATAGACTTTAGATACCATCTCAACTTTCTGTAGGTCAGTTATAGCCAATACAGACAATCAATATAATCAATACAGAACAACTCTCTTGATATGAGAGAATGACACCATCATAGACTAGGACAACAACCAACGAGAGCTAGGCAAAAAGATATATCACAAACGTCATAAAAATCTACTTGTGCAAAGATGCTATATTTCCTTTTTCATATGGACAAGGTGATGTTCAGCTCAATTTAATGTTAGTGTTCTCTAGTAAAAAAGTAGCATTCAAAGCTTGTTTCTATTACCAGGATTTTTATGCCATATCATAAAAAGGCGTATAGACTGGACCCAGTCACTAAGGGAATGGGTCCAAACTCCTACTTTACTTCCTTACTCATTCATGTTTGTGGCTTTAATTTCTGAGAAACAAACACAATTTTTAACGAATCAGATTTTTCAAATACAGAGTACTTCTTGATGAAAAGGTCTTTGATTCTACCCTATTTAAAGGAACAGTATGCGATTTTACTGTAAAATATGACTGATCTGTCCCCAGACACGAGGTAGACCTGTTAAAATCAAATATTGTTCTTACTGGTAACAACTGTGATGCTGATTTATTCTTATTCACAAACTTTGGACATTGTGGGCTAAGCTATAACTTAAGTGTTTTGGTTCTCAAGAGGATTATCCAACCAGAAAGTAGAACAAACCTCACACGAGTCTCTCAATTGGGTTACCGGTTTCAATGCTGAAATCTAGTTGCTTTAAACCTAAAAAGACTCTCTAGTCTCTCTACCTAAACCCCACCACCTGTAGCCAATCATCATCAGTGCTAGTGCAGCCTCTGCAGCTCAGTGAGTGCATTCTGGAGGTTCTGAGCTTTCACATGAGGCATGGCCCGTCCATACAATGAGAATGAGAAGAACTATGTGTCCTCTAAATGCAGGTAAAGGCACTGTTAACCCAGGAGTAACTTTTTTTAAAGCAGTAAGAGCATAGCCTATGGACAGTTCCTTAAAAAAAAGCTCTTAACATTTGAGATGTTACGAGCACACCCTCATCGGACATCTTCTTTCCCAAAGGAACAGTTTTGATATGCTCCAATAAAACATAAAATGTGGATATCAAAAGTACTTTAAAGATGGCATGAAAAGATAAAACATTTGGTGGAAGGACTATAAAATATCTGAAAAAAAAAATTCCAAACATCAAAGCGTAACACTGTTTGATCTGTCAAGACTTTCCTCTGCATCGCCGCAGCTAAAAAAATGACACTTGTTCATATGCAACACTGGCCAGTCACTGTCACTGTGTCATGCATTCACAAGAGAGAGAGTTAGGTGTCCTGTTCTCAGTCTCCAGGAACATTTTACACCTCACAGTTTGATCAATGGTGTAGAGGAAGATAAAAGAAACTCGCCGCATCCACAAATAAATTAAAAACGCCATAAAAGGGCAGCCATTAAAGTGTCAGACCGCTCCACCACAGGACAAAACAGGGGTTCGGTGGCTGCCGGCTTAGTAGTGATGTGACATTCGCGAACTAGTCGGCTCTTTTGAAAGGTGAACAATTTTAATGGGATCTCAACTTTTTGAAGAACCAAATCTTTTTCTTTCTAATTTATATGCATTTTTTATCCTAATTAACACTGAACCAACACAAAAATCAGCAAGAAAGCAGAGCAGGCGACATGAGTGAAAGCTTTGTTCACAAAAAACATATTTGGATTCGTAATATTAGTTACATTTTTAATTATTGTTATTGTAGTGCAACATTTTGTTTAGATTCTGCATAATTCCAAAGGGTAAATTCACTCCCACTCTCAGTTTGAACCATTTTAAACACATCTGAGCCTTGGTCGTTCTCGCTGTGATTAGTTTGTAGATAAAATGAGTTCTCACATTGGCTTCTGTCATATAAATAAATAGTAAAAGAGGCAGTCTTTTGAACGGCTCTTTGAAATGAACAGATCCAAAAGATTCAGATCCCATAAAAGACCTGAAAGTCCCCTCACTAAATTAGAGGGTGCTGGTGTGGGGTTGTTATTTCTTTGTCATTAATAAAATATGCTTGATGTCATTTATTTTACAACTTGCATTTGTTTTATAGAACATTTACCACTCCAATATATGCATGCCTGTGTTTGCCAAATGCCTATTCCTTACCATATACACCAACAAACCAAGATAAAGTTTAATTTAGAAACACATGCAGCTAGAAATCATGAAGTCACGCCTTTCTAACCAGGTGTATCTTTAAAGTTCACGTAACCTGCTTGGTGTTATTGCTGAAATATTCCACAAAATGACATTAAACTTATCTTTCTCCATGGAGACAAGCAGGCGATGCGACAAGGCCAAGTTACAGGTCAGATCTGCGGAGAGGTGACCTTGCTCATGTATGAATGCATGTTTTTCAAGGTACTTCTCAGCAATATAAACACCTGTATTTACAAGATGGATAAGTGATGGAATATTCTAAGCAAAGCTGTAACATCTCCATGGAGACAAACAGGTGGCATATCCTCTACTAGAAAAGCTACACAGCGCACTATTGAAATTCCATCACAAATGCGGTCTCACTATACGTCAACAAATATCTGAATGCAAAGTTGTGATGCACTAGACCATAGCCATATTATATCATCCAGCACAACTTATGGGGCTGGTTGGGGCAAGATGAGCATCCAGTATCTTTTAATTTTTTATATTTTATCGCTATTATGATCCATGTTTTCTGAAGTCTGACAGACTGTAAGAAGTCATATGTCAACATACTTATGCTATAAAGTTGCGTGTGTAGTTTGCCTTAGAGACAAAGCCCCCCGTGTCCATGGCGTCTGCTGCTGCTCGTGACTGCGCCTGTTTAGCTCCTCTAACAGAACACCGTTCCACTGAACACGCAAGCCACAGATGTCCCACATGAACAGACAGCTCCGCGCCACAACCAACCCCCCTTTCCCCCCTCAACCCAACCCACACCACCATCCCATCCACACAGGCAAAAGCAAACAACACGCACAAAAGAGAGCTCCGAGTCCTCATCACTAAATGAGCGTGTCGCAGTCTCTTTGATGGGGCTCCACTGGGCTCTGGACATGCACATCACAAGGGTTTTGTTTGCTTCAAAGTTACTCAGAGCGACTGATGTTGGAGCTGGGCATGTGATGTCCGTGATAAAGTGGCACATTTTTACTAATGAGAAGTAATATGTAATAGATAACCTAATGTCAAGTCAAAGTCACCATTTTCACCACCTGTATATAACCTTTATACATTGAAATACTTTTATTTTAGTCTAGTTGTACATATAAATATTTTGTTACCACCTACAAATTTGTTTTAAATCTTTGTTATTATATTGTTATGTGTGAGCTACTGTGTCTATGTAATTTCCATTGTTGGTCAGTAAAGTTTGTTTCTTAAAGTAAGTCTAATTGCAACCTGGGGGTGGACATTTTTCATGTTGTTTTTGCATTATGTTCTGACAATAAATATATCTTTAAATGCATCAAGAATGTGTCTGGAAGTGTCCTGGTTGAGATTTAAGTAGCACACAAAACATGAAATGCAGAGTACCACAAAACTAAGCACCAGTACTACCATTTTTTCTATATTTCCTACCTCTAGTTTCAATTATAATTTGATTAAGGTAAAATAACTAAATGGTCAAATCTCTTTTCAAACTTTTCCCAACCATTTTGTGAGGTGAACATAATCCTTGGGTGGCCGTACTGCAATTGCTATCTAATGTGTGGGAGACATGCAGTGAGTACAGTGTGTATATTTGAATAGAAATAATCTATGTATACAGTTCTGTCTTACCCAAGTAAATTACACATTACTCCACTATGATCCTATGTACAATACACAAAGCTATTTATTCATGTGTACAATTTAACACAACATTACAAGATCTAGAGCAGTGTTTCTCAAACTGTGGTCCAAGTGCCGCTGGCTGTGCTAAACTCCTTCAGATGGTACGTGGGTTCCCCAGCAGTTCAAATACTTGCTACATTTAGAGTCAGTTTAATCCCCATTTTTGTCTTCTTTTAGGTTAGTAGTAGGTTCAGAGCTGGTATAGCAATTACGTAGTCCGACCTTGGCCCTAGTTTAGACCAGGAAGTAACAGTCATGTTTTAGACCTGGTTTAAATCTAGTGTTACTTGGAAAGCCAAATGTTGTCTTTGGTGGTACTTGGAGTAAAAGGATTTTCACTCCACAAAAACTTCAATTAAATAGCTTTGCACAATTTATCATATTTAAAGTGAAATAGATAAACATATGCGAAAGAAAAGGCTTGTATCCACTTCACCTCTTTAGTTCTTGGAACTGGTTGTGGCGTTTCTTTACATTCACAGTTACTTACGATTATTTTCTGAGTTCACCCGGGGCTGGCATGCAACGAAGGCTTGGACTTCAAAGCCTGCAAAGAAAATACATAAATACAAAACCATTAGGAAGCTTGTTTTCTTTAGTTAACATTTCAAACACTGTGGACTGTATCATGTTTTCAGTCTCTTTCTGTAACTCTGCTGTTGATGTTGTTTTTTGATGATCAGCATGGCCACAGCTCCCTATACAAATACATAAAAATTTCAACCTCCTCTGGCCACTGCTGACTTGGACGCTATAGGATACAATTTGCGCTTGGCCTTCTAGAGAGTGGAGCAATAAGAATAGGTTTAAAAGTAGACTTGAACTTACACAAAATCATGATGGTAGAGTAAAAAAAAAAACCCAGCTAGGACAAAAACAAACCACTAGACATGACATTCCCAAAGAAGCCATTTTATTAGAGACAGAGGTTTATAGGGCCACTTGACACAGTGAACTCTTGATTCAAGGGTGATCCTCTGTGTAAACACAAATTTACCACTACATTAAAATCAACAAAGACTGTCATGTTTTGGACATATTTACTACAATGAACACGGCTGGATGTTGGATGCTTCAGCCACATAAGACAATACCAGGCTGTCTGCCCACAACTATTTATATTTTCCAAAGATTTATTGGAATGGATTCAACAATGGCATGTCTCTTTGAAATCCTTTTAGTCCTGATCCTAAAACTACACAACAGCAATAAAAGTAGAAGGTGCCCTATGTAGATGCTTGGGAATAGCACTAGTGACTTTTTCCAGTTTAGAGTCAAGTGGAATTAAAAAAGACATCTGAAGTGGGAGGAGAACTCAACATATTTATAAAAAGTAAAAAGTTATTCTTGGGTCGATTTTCAGTGTAATTGATAAACTATTCTCAGTGTCAACATTTTCTATCGCCAGTGATAGAAGGTAACAAAGTAAAAGTAGTAAGTACTGTACTTAAGTACAAATTTAGGTATCTGTACCTTAAGTTCATTTTAAAGTGGATACTTTACTTTTACTTTTACTTCAGTACATTTGAGAGCAGGAGATATCTGTACTTTCTACTCCACTACATTTTTGAACTGGTCTGAAAAGTAAAAGTATTTTTTTTTTTTATTATACTTTGAAACAGCTGAAATGGCTGAGGGATTTATTTTTAACATGTTCAGAGTTTGAGCAAAAAAAAAAAACAGACAAAAAAATTATTCAACTGTTTCTGCAGAACAAAATTCAGCATAAATCTTTATCTGTTTTTTTTTTATTTATTTTTTTTAATCATTTTTAAAGGGGTAGCTTAAACACTCTTACTTAAGTAGATTTTTCATGTGATACTTTTACTTTTCTTTGAGTATTTCTTTTTGCTCTGGTATACTTTTACTTAAGTAACAAAATTGAGTACTTCTTCCACCACTGTCTATCCTCACTTAAGCAGTAGCACACATGCTGAAGGCCAATAATCTGTCAGTAGAACAATATGATACATACAAGATACAAACATGTTAAATTTATCAAGTACTGTAAATGGCGAGCTTAAAGACGTGCACTACAATATAAAAATATCAGTTATTTTAGCCAGAGTTTACTGTGTAGTTTGAGGTTGTTTGAGGTTAAAAAACTTCCATCAGTCACAATAATGGTGTCTTTGTCTCTATGTGTCACCACCTGCTCTACACCCATCTCCATGACTTTCAGGCTGAAGCAGTTCATCATATTTCAACATTAAGTACAAAGATTGAATCGTAGAAATGAACCAGAAGAGTGGTGACACCAGTGCAGAGGAAAAACAGACCACTTCTCACTTCAAAGAGTTGGGCCGACGCTTTTAAAAATCACACCAGCAATAAACTACTACAGAGGTCCATCGCTTTTCCGTAACATGAAAGGAATTTCCAGAGTTACGTCTCCTCAAGTAGTCCCCTCTGCCCCGACACTAACCTTAAACAAAGTAGCGATCAGTGGCAGGCCGCTGGTGCTGAGACTGTTTACATGAGAGGTGTTACCATGGTAGCTCTCAAATTATTTATGGTTCAACGGCACAAGACAAGGAGTCATTTCAATGATACTCATCCATTACATGACATTATTCTCTTAGGATTTCCACTGGATCAAAGAACACGTCAATGTAATTATTATTCTTAAACTAAAAAGTAGAGGGGCAGACAGCACAAATCAAAAAGATTCTATTCATGATGTTCTATAAGTTCATGTCATACTTTCAGAGGGAGTGCAGGGCCTACTGTTTAAAGCTCTATGGACGATTAAGTGCTATTATTTACTGAGAATTTGGTGTACAAATTTGCAGTATGCCTGTAATCGTATGGCTTAGTTCATTTTGCTGACAGAGAAGACACTAAACTGGCTAAATGTGTTTAGCCCTTGTAATTATGAAGATATTGACCATAAAGCAGGTAGAAACATGTGGATAAAATGCAACAATTCTGACCTACCACCTCAATATTAAGTATGCTCTTTAGAATGAACTTTTTCACACATAGATGGGACTTACAAAGAATAAAGACAGGTGATAATCCTTGGCAGCAGTAGCTCCCTCCCGAGGTGAGAATCTGAAACAACATTTTGTCAGATTATTTTATGGAAAGTTCATTAACCCATGGTTTTATGTGCTTCACAGATATAGTGTCACAAATGACAGGCTAAAATTAAATATGAATAAATAATTAAAGAAAAAAGAAAGGAACATAGCCAACATAAAATAAACAAACAAACTGATAGGTAAATTATCCTTTAAAAGGCATATCTTTTAGATTTAGTTCGGAGATGTAGATTTAACAACATAGAATGGCTAATGGCCCAATAGGACACAATAGAAACATTCTTAGGTTAGAATTACAATGTAGACTGCCAAGGCAAATGTTTAAGGTGATAGAAAAATAAGTTTGTGTGAGAAAGAGGGCTCAGAGATCATTTAGTCAAGGACATTTGATCTACTCACATGTGACACTATGGTATTCTCTTTAGCCTGACAAACGTGCTGTGTTATTTGTGTCTAAAAAGAGGAATGACACACACAGTCAGAGCCATCAGAGTCCTCTAAACAGTCGTCATTCATTTCATGTTCATTTTTACGCCAACACATTCCACGGCTTCCTTTGATTCAGGCTTTTCACGTTGTGCTGAAAAAGAAATTAGAGGTAATGATGACAAAAGAACAGCGCTAATTACAAGGCTTTGTGTTTACTATTCTGAGCTGGAAATTGACATCCAGTCCAGCACACCACTCTTTAGACATGTTCTTTTCTTTGGAGAGAATACCACAGCCTACTGCAAGTATAGAGTGAAATAAGAAGGGCCATAATTTAAGCAGCGGATAGAAAGAGAGTCAGTGGACTTCACAAACTCATGTGCTCATCTTCATTTGTCGTTCACTTCTGTGTGTGGCTCTGGGGAAGATGTCAAAACACTGAGCCAATAAAAGGATTAAATGAACTCATTCTCATATAGAGCATGTGAGAAAATATGACTGTTAGAATTGCTGTTGACTCAGTCTAAGTACCTGATTAAACAATGAAAGGAGGAAGTAGGTATTTCAGTCTGTCTAGCAAGTTCCTAACTCTCACAAATCCTTTGGCACATCGCTCGCAACAGTTGGATGTTGTTACAAACTGCTTTCATAATAAACTTTATGGAGAGGAAAAGAAGAGAAGAACAAATTATTTTTTTGCCTGACTAATGAGGTTCAAACAAATTATTTCCAAAATTTTAGTAGCATTGTTCAGATTAAGGGGTATACCAATTATGGATGCCCTGATCCAAGTTTTCTGTTCCGATGCTGATCTAGATACTTTTGCTTAAATTGCCTGTCGATACCCGATATCAACCAGTACTAGGGCAGAGACTGAAAATATAATTCATTTCCTTTAAACACAAGCAGCACAAGGTAAAAAATATCCAAATGAGTTTTTTATCTAAAGTTCTAAAGTCCAGTAAATCGTCTTATTATATTTATTGACCAAAATGAGATATTGGCTGAATCGATATCTTGGAAGCCGACATCAGATCCACCAAAATTGTCAATATCGGCACCAGTATCCAATACAGTGTTGCATCCCCAGTGTGTGTAGCTATAGTGGTGTGCACTTAAACTGTTCAGTGATATTTCCAAAGAGAGGACATGTTTTAATAACACCAACATGCTGGTTTTCTTTTGATTATTTCCCATAAGTTATTACCAGTAGCAGTCATAGGTTTAAGGTGTCAATTCCAGCATATAAACGCAGATCTGGGTTCAAATCTGTTCACTTTGATCATCGAGTCCAGGCCGCTGCCATCTGGTCCCTTGTGTATGCATGTGTGTGTATGTATGTGTGTGTATATGTATGCAGGTATGCGTATGTATGTGGAGTAGACAAGCTGTTATACTTCCCTAAAGGATTCAGTCTCCTCTCTTAAGTGAATATCAAAGGCTCACTTTTACAGTTATCTCTGCTTGGCTGCACCACGGAAGTAATCACCAGGGGTCAAGGGCCAGCGCTCAGCTCAAGATCGAAACACAACTGATGGACATGGACTTCAAAGGGAGCGGGTGCTTTTGACAAACTGTTGTTTCAGCCAAAGGACTCTGGATGTCATAATCAGGCTGGAGGAGAGGGGACAGTGGGGCAGAGGAGTGTTTTGGAGAGGGGTACAAACACTATCTATCTCCACTATCTTTGAATAATTAGAACTAAAATGATCAAAGATAAGACTCAAGTTGCACTGTCTAACCCCTTTATCTCAAAGGGCCAGCAACAACAAACAAAATAGCATCATTTTAGTCTGCCCATGTTTTTTTTGTTTTGAAACCCAAGACCATGTCAAACCAAATGGAAGATATTTGAGGTCTTCCTTTATTAACCAAGGAGCAGCTTTGATGTCTGACATCTTTAGTTGTTTTAGAACAAGAAAAGAGCATTATGGCAGGCAAATGATCTTTTTAGACAATGGAACCCCAAAAAACTAATGAACAAGACAAACAACAAGGCAAACCTATTTTTGCTATTCTTCTTAATCAATGTGAGATCATTGATGTGCCTTTCAAGAGGACAAGGATTAAAGGAAATGTTCAAATAACATTGTTTTGTTCCCCTGGCTGTGCCATCTTATTATTTTAGGGTTTTGTTACAACAGTTACAGCAGTCTTTGAGGTAGAGGGCAAACTCTACCACTGAGCTACTGCTGGACCTTGACAACTCTTCAGCTTCAGCATTAGAAAGCGCACAGAAACAAGAACCACAGAGACCAGCAAGATGAAATGCATGGCCACTTGTACAAAATCCGAGTGAGCAGACTGGTGTGAAAACAGGTGGGGGCAAGAGAAGGACATCCTGTCATGAGTGAAGGCCGCGGGTGGAGCAGCATCTCAGTGAGCCCGGGAAAAGTCAGCATTTCAGGGTGGTCAGTCCAAAGGGTCCAGGAGGTCAAAGAAACACTGTGTGAACTTTTCCACAGCAGGAGTATCAAGGTCTACCCAACCGCGTGTGTGTCCCTGTAGATCCATTATGTTGTGTACTGCAACAAATAACAAATCTCCCTTTTGAATGTGAGGTGGATGCAAGATGCAATCCTGAAGTAATCACATTTTACTTTGTGCGTCACCTTTATAGTTTGAAGTTTCATTCTCAAAATGAAATGATGTGGCACTGCGTCCTTTTATAGAGTAAACAGAATGAGGGATGGCAGCCGTCTTGGCTAATTCATCCATATTTGCACATGCCCTTTGAAGTTCTCTGATTTTTAAACTTCCAAGTTGCGTCGACAAGAAAGTTATTGTGAAGAAAAGTTGCTAGATTATCCCAAAGTGAACTTGATGTACTGTCAAAAAGTCAAAGCAATGTACTTTATCTCCCTCCTTGCCAAAGCAAGTGAAATACCAGCATACCAAGCAAATTCATCAATTTTTATTTGAGAATAAGGTGTACTCTGAGCTAAGGCCCCATGATTAACTTAGCATATAATGATTTGCACATTGACTTTAGTCTTAATTTATAAGAGTTTAGTGTTGGCACAAGCACTGCGCACATGGTGCCTGAGATGGACAGGTAGTAGAAGCAATACATGTACTCAGCATAAAGATGTATCAAATTGTAAAAAAAAATAAAATAAATAAATAAATAAATAAATAAATAAATAAATATATATATATATATATATATATATATATATATATATATATATATATATATATATATATATATATATATATAATTATTAAAAAAATAATAAATAATAAAAATAATAATAAATAATAAAAATAATAATAATAATTAATTAATTAATTAAACCCAATACCCAGATATTGAGCAATATTGAAACTAAAATGAAAATTAGATACTCAACCAAGATATTCAACCAAGTATACAAATGATAGTCTTGAGCTTTTTAGAAGCAGTAAGTCCACAGTTGGGAATTACATAAAAATGTAAAATTGTGATAAAACAGGGTAAGAGAGTAAAAGAAGACACAGGGTTCACTGTATAGAACTGGTATGTCAACATATATATTCATTTAAAGGGTTTTTCGTAGCATAAAAATCAAGTCTTTGTATCGTGACAACTCCACTCTACTCCAACATCCAACAAGGCTGTGGTGTCCCATTCACACACTCAGCAGCACTCATCTGCACAAAAGGGCAAAACAACAATATTACAGTGTCCGCTGAGTGCCTACCCCCCAGTAAAAACATTTCTTGTGGGAGTGCGCCTCACCAAGCCCTCTTCTCATATAAAAACACAAAGCGGAGTGTACTCGGACAGCTGCTGCCCGGACGTCCCGCGGAGAACAGAGAGCGAGCTTTGAAGATCTTGACCTTCTGGAACAATAAAACGCCATCATCAAACACTCTCCTGAGACAGACTCCTGACCCACACGTCCAAGTGTCTGCTCCAGATCGCTCGTATTTAACTGTAGAGAGGAGTGGGGTTTTGGTTGATGTTTGTGACATCAAAAACAGTAAATAACTTCAGTGAATGGCCATTGTAAGCCACTATCACAAGCTAATCTTACTGATGTGAGCTTTTTAAAAAACGATTATTTAATATGCATTAAACAGGCCAGAACCAAGATACCAACTTCATAGTCTAGACCAACTGACTCACTGGGCAAACGAAATAGAGATTGTATTGTATATTTATACACAATATGATCTGATATTAGTGAAATTAAGGAAACTGATATCTATCACTTGTTTTGTGCTGCAAATCTATACATTAGACGCATTATTTAAAATCTGACTGCTTGGGACTGTCCAAAAAAAGAGCATCGCCACTGGTGGATTACAAACAAACTGGGGTTGTTTGCCTGCACATGCTGCAGGACTAAAACAACATTGTAGGGGTGCCATGCCAACCTAGTGACTGTTTTGGGACCTGCCAGCTGACACACTTTGCTCATCACCCGGAACCCTGGAGGCCTCCTGTCTCTGACCACATGTTAATCTTTACAGGCCGCTCAAGGAAGTGGTGTTGACAGCCGCGATTTGAGGTCACGCAGGGGTCAGAGGTCAAGCACTTCCTGCTGACATGAAAGCACATCCCAGCACACCTTGCTCTCCGTATCTGTCATCCATTCCCCTGACCATCTGTACCTACATAATCTGGGGCTCATAGGGTCCAAACAAAAGCCATGTGTTAATTACCTTTGAAGGTGTAATGACTTGTGTGAGACCCAGCCGATGTTCATCTGGTTTTCAAAGGGAACAGGTTACACTTCACAGTTGTATTACAGTTGTTCACTATTACTTGTACCTGCCTGGTGTAAGTATGTTTTTTTTTTTTTACAAGGATAAACAGGCCTTTTTCCTCATATTTTTTTTAGCCCACACCAAACTCTTTTAACTCCACTCTCACTTCAATAAGTTAATTAGAGAGAAAGTTGTTGCACACTAGAATTAGGAGCTGCACCTGTCATCCAGATGTGAGGGCATTCACGCTGAAAGAATTTCTTCTATTGCTTTTATGAACTTTTAATTATTCTCCACTCTATTACTACTTAGCAATTACAACATTATTTACTACAACTTTTGCCTCATCACAAAAACAGCTCATTGACTAACCAAAACCATGTTCTGCAGATACCAAGGACATTAAGTGATCAAAGCCAGAGAAATAATGCGCTCCTTAGTCATCAACAAACATGAGATGTGGTATTCTTCTGATAACTTTTGTACTTGTGAGTAAAACCTGACTAACACTTCTGTCTTCCCATAAATGACCACTATCTTCCGGCCACAGGAGAAAGGAAAGAGGGTGAGGTTCGCCATATTCCCAAATGGATATAGTACCTTGTTTTGAATAAATGTTTCCACAAGCCAACCACAAGGTGACCTCAAAAACAAAGATCTCTGTGGGAAGACAATCCGATTTCAAGATATTTCAACTGAGTTTTCATTTGTTAATCCTCAATCACACCATATACATTTATGGCACATTTCTCCGCGTGCGTTTGTGTGCATCTCTATACTTCAAAGAGTATACTGTCTATCTTACCTCCGTCTCCAATGATATGCAGTCAATCTGGACATCCTCTCTGAATATAAATAAACGCAAGCAGCGATCCTTTGAAAGTCCTCGTCATCAGTTTCCAGTCAGAGGATGGTCAGGAGCCCGCAGACACCTCCTGCACCCAGACTGGACTGTGTGATGTGGGCAGCATCTGACCAACAGGTGAGGACAGGAGGCCATTCTGTTAAGGTGGAAGATAAAAAACATTATTACATTTTTAACTTTCATTGTTAGTCAGTCCAAACTCAATGTGGCCTAAAAGGAGTAGAAGCACCTGGATAATAGCCAGTTATTAAAAAGTTTTAGATGTAATAATTGTCACTCATTAAACCTCTGACACGTCCTGGACCCATGGAAAAGGGGCTTTAGTTTTTTTTTTTTTGTTGAATGAAGCCAATTTAGAAAGATCACTCACGTACATCTATGGATCTTTTGTATCAAAACTCAGTACACCTGCTTGCTAAAAACACAATACACACACACATATATACATAAAGCAATGTTCACAATTTATTTTAATTTGTTATCTTTAGTATAACACTTAAAGAAGTCTATTGATCACAAAATAAGCGATGAACAGTTTTAAAAAGACACTTTTTAAAGCCCATGTTTGAGAGGGGCAGCAAATATATGATTACTGAGAAATGGGCCCTAATCCACCATATTTAAGTGGTATCCAGCATAAAAGGCAACATGAATATTCTCAGTCCTTTGAAGTGACATTTAGTGTATGCAGATTTGAAAATAAATGGTACACCACAGCACTGTTCTTAACTATGGGTGTAAATGTGGATATGATGATTTCAGATTCCTGGGTGAAAACTCCCAGGCCTGGAAGAAGCCATGGAAAATAATTAAGTAACAAGTGATGTCATTATGATGAAAGGCAGCCTGTCAGACAGTTGGCGACGATGGGTGTCTCTTTGCCACAGCCCACTATAGACCAAAATATGACATCAAAGCAGGTAGTAGAGTCCAGATCAACCGACTGGCACTCACTATTGTCTTCTTCAATTACAGGAGCCCCCTTTTTCCCATTCAGAAGAAAAGTGGAGATGGCTTATTGGTGCTAAGAGTGTGTCATTATTAATCAAGTAAACTTCATGACATGACAAGGCTTTCATGGTAGTAGGTGGGGGTTTAACATGACGGCTGATTTTCCAAATTAAAATTAGATGGTTAAATCTTTAAACTAGCCCGTTCAGTCATATTTTCTAGTGTACCATATATTGTCAAAATAAAATATAAAAGACTAATGACTATGTTTTACAGCAGGGTGTGGATTTCAAATAGGGCTACAGGACAGAATGAATAATGCATTGTAGCTCTATAATGTCATGACCTGTAATAAGGGCTTTTCCTCTGTCCTTTGGCAAATCTGAGACATAAACTTCCAAGGATTCATTCTCCTCTCGTCTCCTCTAAGATGCAAAGGAAAGATGACTGTCGCCTTTCTGTTGGTAATAATAGTAGGTTTAGTATAGTAATTGACTCCTTTACTCTGTTGCTACATAGCATGGTAGCACCGTGCATGATGATTCAGACATGGCACGAATGGAAAACTCCAAAATAAGGACAAAAAGATACTTCCAAAAAGTCACGCACTCCTCTTGCATCCTCCGGCATTCTATTAAACTTTTTAAATACACAACCCTTCCCCGTGCTTATTTTCAGCAATCACTGCAGATGAAAGGGTAAACAGCTGACTAGAAATAGCAGGAATATTTGATTCCCCCCTGGTGCCAGAGAGACCCCAAATGCAAAAGCTATGTCCTATCTTGAAAGAGTTCATTTTTATCAAACAAGGCATCATCTGTAACCAATAGACGGCCTTACGAAATGAGAGCCTGCTGGACAGATGTCTTCATGCCGCTCCTTGCTCTTTCTCAAGCGCCGACCTTTTACATCCACGGGCTTCGGTGGCACCTCTTGACTTAAGTAAGGATCAAGGCTGTTTACGGTTTCCCTGGAAAATATCAAATGGAATGGGCACTCCAATGGTATGCTAACATCCAAAAGACCTTGTTTGAGGCTTCTTCTTTGGGGTTCTAAACAGGCAAAAAATGACACGAAATTAAGAAGAAAGGCCTGCTCTAAGAGATTTGCCTTAACGTGACAGAAAACAGAAGCTGTGGATTTCCAATGGAATAAAATGCTCTATTATAAGCAATGACAAGATAAGGAAACACTCGAACTTTATATTTGGATGGAAATTTCACAGTGAGTTTAATTTACTTAGGTCACAGATGTTCTATAACGGTTAAGTAAAGCAGTAAATGGTAAATAACTTTCATGATTTCTGAAATAAATAAATAAATTAAACAAGTTAACTAAGATGGCAGTTCTTAAGTCTAATTCATATCACCTGGATTGCATTATACAGACTTCGGGATCCCCTTTTGTTCAGGCTTTTATCAGATTTCCACACTTAAACACTTTGTGGCATAATACCACTAAGTCTGAGGCTTTGCTATTGTGACCTTTATGGGATTTACAGCTGCGTTTCAGCCATCCCAATCCCTAAACCTGATCTCATATGTTTTAGGCTTTGACTGTCTACTGTGCACGCTCCTCTTAGGGTGGCAATTTTCAGGAATTTAAAAGAAAGTTTTCGATGATATATAAAAGTTTTATGGATGGTGATCTTTGCTTTGTTCTTCCAATGAGGACCCCCACCTGTTTCTGATGATGTGAGCCAGAGCCTGTCCCTTTCAAGAGGCTGATCCCTCCTGATCTCTTTGATGTAACCTGACCTAACAGTTCCAACTTGCAGGATTTGATGATCGTGGATGGACCCTGGACAAAAGCATGTGCGAATCAAAACTAACAGGCACAAGGAGAGAGATGGGAAGAGGGGAATGTGTGAGCAGAACTGACACAGCTCTGATGTATCAGGCAGGCGAACGGTCACATGATCAATGCTGCCAGCCTGGACTTAAGCAGTAAAACCTGTGGATCTGAGAGGGCACATGCAACTGATCGGAGATGAAAGACAGGCTTTGACTTTCACAGGAGGCCTGGAGTGGTGAGGGGGGCTGGAAGGGGCAAAGGGGGCACTTTTGGGGGGACGCCATCAGAACAGCTGGGCCATTTTGAAATGACCCAATTCTAGGATTAATCCATTGAGACCAGCAAGGCTGAAGCCGCTTTATTGATGGAGATGAATAAAGATATAATGGAAGAAAAGAACAGGTGACCTCCAAGGTTTCAGCTGCATTTTATTTAATCTAAAACTCATGATCTACTGCAAACTTTACTGCAAAATCGCACAGCTAAATGACATACAGGGTCATTGAATTAGTAGTTGCGAATAATCTGACCACCCCGGTATATGTATGTATACACCTCTTTGGATGCATAGATTGTTTAATGAGGCAATTCATTGAGTGTAAAGTGTTGGAATACCCTGTCACTTGTGTTCTCTTATCCTTCAGACATCATCTCACCTTAATACTCTTGCTTAATAGGACATTCTGACACAGAGTTGGAGCATCTCCCCACTGTAGTGAGGGTGCCAGAAGCCAACATCCATCTGAGAGTGATTTAAGGGTTACAATTTTGGAAATGATGTGTGATAAAACAGAGAGGTATGTATGAGTCAAAGTGACTATAGGTTCAATGCTTGATATGCAGAGCCTCTGCTTGCGGGCCCTACCACATGTTTTAATCTATACAAGCATCTGTTTGAAGTTTCCAATGAATACCATCGGTGCTGGTGACTTCATATCCATCTTACCTGGCTCACAGCGCTTCAACATCCTTCAGGCAAGCTGATTAGGCACGGGGCTCTACCTAGTTTGGACATAGTTATGTCTTTAAAAGGGCATACAGTTCTTTAGACAATCACTTTTGTTAAATTGGTATTTAACTATCTTCAAAAGCTATTACGTCTGCAGATTCTGTTCATCTTCAGACTGTAAAACTGGCTTCACATTAGGATGCTCTGTTTGGCTTAAAATATAGCCTACAGAACAGCAAAAGAGTTTGGAAGAGGCAGCAGTGGAAGGGAGGAGAGACTGGAGAAAAAGAGTGATGGCTGCTTTGATCTCAGGAGGCCCTGCATGAATAAAAAAAAAACAAAAGTTCTTTCTTAAACATACACGAGCAGCTCAGGCAGTCACTAGCTAACGGATAAGTCTATGTTATGAAAGTTCACAATATTGTTTGGAGGCTAAACTGTACGATAATACACTTTACACAGACCTACTAAATTGTAGGCTGAAACTACATGTAATGCATTATTTTCACTTGATTTCGGAGCAAGTGTGTAACAAGATGCGTATTCTCACTTCATAAATTTGTGGCGGAGTGGGAAATGGCCATTTCAATGCCAATAAAAGCCACCACATCAAATGAAAAAACGTGGATCAAAAGGACCAAACGCACGGACTTTTTTCCCACTATAAATTCAGAGGGGGTAGATGGAGAGGGGACGTCTGCCACGGTTGATCATTCCCTGAGTCCTGCCCCGCGTCAGCGATTGGCTGAGAGGACAAACGAGGGGGGAAAGTTTGAATAAAATACAAAAAATACAAGCGCATGGCACGAGTGTTGTCGTTTTGGCTCGTGTGTGCTCTGTTTTACAGCGCATGACTTGGACGAGAGACAGTTACAGGGACACATATCACTGAGGACTTAAATCGACTTGGTGCGTTTTGGGGAACGGACAAGTGTTCAAAGCCGTGCACAATTCAACCTGTTTACACATTTGTAAAGCAGCTGGGAGACCGATGCCAAAAGCCAACCCAATGACAGCCTTCAGAGTGCTTTCGTCTTCTGTGCTGATGCTGGTGCTGATGCAGTCCGGAGCTTTTTGCGCGCGGAGGTTCCGCGGTGGCCGCAACCCACAACCGCGTCGCTCATCACCGCCTCCCACTTACCGCGCGGACCGAGGAGAAGCCACTGAGAGCTTCCCGCTGGATTTCACCGCAGTTGAGGAGAACATGGATAACTTCATGACGCAAGTGAAGAACCTGGCGCAGTCTCTGTACCCTTGCTCTGCGCAAAAACTCGACTACGACATGAAGTTAAATCTTTTGGAAAATACATCAGTCACTTGCAACGATGGAAGCCCTGCAGGGTATGTGGAGCCTTCTCAGATTTAGGAACACCTGTTCGCAGCGAGAGTAGTGTTTAAGTGTGTGACAAACTCAAGGTACAGGAAAAACGAGAACAAGTTTGAAGTTTTATAAACGTCGCATATAAAACGCTGAAAGCACAAGATCAAATAAGAGAGCAAATAAATACGCAATAAATTACATAAACAGCTGCTTCCTTTAAAAGATAAAATCTGGAATCTGAATGTTTTATTTTTTCTAAAACTGAACGTGACAGATCACAACCTCACATCTTATTTTGAGGTTGAGGTTGAGGTTGTATGACAGCAGGCTGTTTGAAAAAGCATCGTAGGAACAAGTGTTCTCTCTTTGAAGCAGCAGTGATTAGAAATCTAGAGTTACATATTTTACACAGGACAGAAAATGTGATTAAATTATTTGTTGTAGGGGACAATTAAATATCTTTAAAACTCAAAGTGTATTGATCCATCTTTACAAAGAAGCACGTCAATTATATAGACATTCCTCCTGGTACATTATACATTATAGCATTACACCAGTCAAGCCCTGAATGTGTTCTTTGATAATGGTCGTAAATGCATTAAAATGCATGTGGAATTAGTGAGTGGACTAATTCCTTCTAAATCCCAAAGTGCTGGCTGGTGAAAGCTCTTGGATGTTCTGAGGCACCCAGTTCCTGGCAGATGGCGACTTCATTCATAGCATTCAATGCTAATCCAGGGGGACAGTAACGGTCTCCATGGATGAAGTCACCAGAGTCAAATAAAAATGGTCCTTAAGACCAAACGTCATCAATACTATGTCTCCAACTGTGGGAAAAATAAATGTCTTTTTAAGACTTCATAAATTCTAATTCGCAATAACAGAACTCCTTCAAAGAGGCGCAGACATAACACATCTACTTCCTTAAAGGTCACTCATATTTGGCAACCACTTGAGTAAGTCACTCAAGTAAGTCATTCAAGTTGGAGGAAACACAGTCAGCACATTAACTCTTCCTAGAGACCTCTACAAGTCATTTATTTTTGTGGCAATAGTGCTCTTTGACTTCATCTGTGTAATGTAATGTAATGCAAATGTATTAGTCACATATCATTTTGAACATACACTATGTCTTTACATTATGACTTTGTCTTGTATTTGCTGTTTGAATATCTCCTACTGCAGTTTATCATTTTGTCTTTTGTAGATATTACCTGAAAGAATCTCGTGGAAGCAGGCGGTGGCTGATATTTTTAGAAGGTTAGAAAAAAATAATAATAAAATGAATGGTGTTTTCACATCTAGGTCTAAATCTGCATTATTTTTGTTCAGGTGGATGGTACTGCTTCAACAAAGAAAACTGTGACAGTCGATATGAGACCATGAGGAGACTGATGAGCTCATCCAAGTGGCCCCAAACTAAAACAGGTGAACACTCACTCTATTCATTGGGTTAGTAAGTCCTGACTAGTGCGGCGAAATAAGCACCCAGATATGACTTTAATGTGCTGTTAATTAAAGGGACTATACATGTTAATCTCCCATACCCAGTTATAATGCAACAGCAGTAAAGGGCTACCTGGCGCCCGCTGCTGTAGAAAAGGATACACCTCCCTCAGCCCTACAGCGTAATAACTGTAATCCATGTTGTAATGATGATGAGGAGGAAGAGGATGTGTCTGGGAGTGCCACAATACTAATAATACATGTCAATCTGTGGCTCTAGGTACAGGAATCCTGTCTCCACTCCCGGAGGAAAACCCTCATTGGTGGAACGCAAACATGGTGTAAGTTTAAGTCAGTGTGCTTGTTTAAGTCAACACAATTCTAACCAACTTTTAACACAGTACGTTTATATTGTTTGTGCAGCTTTATTCCATACTGCTCAAGCGATGTGTGGAGTGGTGCCTCGGCCAAAACGGAACAAACAGGGTACGCGTTTATGGGATCCCTTATTATTCAAGAAGTGGTGAAGGACCTCTTAAACAAAGGTCTAGAAAATGCAAAGGTCCTTCTGCTTGCAGGAAGCAGGTAGGTTGCTGCTTTTCTGCCATATCATTTCACAAAACATGTCCTACTACATTACAGTGACCTTACCCATATACTTACAAATACAGTGCTGGAGGTACAGGAGTCCTGCTGAACGTAGATCGCGTTGCAGAGCTTTTGGAAGGATTAGGGCATACTTCTATTCAAGTGCGTGGTCTCGCTGATTCGGGATGGTTCTTGGACAACAAGCAGTACCACTTCACCGACTGCGTGGACACGGTCAGCTGTTCCCCCACTGAGACCATCAAGCGAGGCATCAAGTAGGTTCATGAAAAATACAATACAGGAAATAATGATAAATGTTATTTTTTCATTGACTCTGTTGGTTCCTTCAGGTACTGGGGAGGAGTAGTCCCAGAGAGATGCAGAAAGAGTTATGAAGGAGAGGAGTGGAACTGTTTCTTCGGTTACAGAGTCTTCTCATCAATAAAAAGTATGTTTGATCTCAATGTAAAACACACATGCATAAGAATGTCAGCTTGCTTGTTGACACATGGAGCCCATATTGTCTGTGTTACATATTTAAGTAATTTAAGGCAATGTAACTGCTTTCTCTGTAGGCCCAGTCTTTGTGGTGCAGTGGTTGTTTGACGAAGCCCAGCTGACAGTTGACAACATTCAGCTGACAGGCCAACCTGTGCAGGAAGGACAGTGGCGTTATATCCAAAACCTGGGAATTGAACTGAGAAAGACACTGAATAATGTCCCGTACGGTCAACTTTTTGCCTTAGTATGTGGTCAAAAGGATGATCAAAAGTTTTGACACAAGTTGTTTTTGCATTTAAGGGCGATGTTTGCTCCTGCATGTTTATCACATGAAGTTATCACAAGAACGTAAGTAGTGAAATGTTTCTTTTCCACAAGTTGTATAAATTACTTAGTTGTTATTAATTATGAAAAACTGTGCCAGAAAGAAGTTTAATTTTATATCCTTATGTGAAAATCAAATTTGATTATAACATGTTTTACAAGATTGTAAAACAAATGGCACAAACAAAGATAGTCCTTGGGTCTCTAATTAAATGAAAAATACTGACCTTGGAAAGCCTAACACATGTGAACTGACAGCTCCCTCTTGTGTCATATTACAGGTACTGGATAGACATACAAGTGAAAGGAACTTCTCTGCCCCGGGCCCTGCACTGCTGGGACCGTAGCCTTCAGGACCACCGGAACAACAAGGCTCCACCCAAAGGATGTCCAGTGCATTTGATTGACAGCTGCCCATGGCCACACTGTAACCCCACCTGTCCCACCATCAGAGACCAGTTCACCGGGCAAGAGATGAATGTCATCCAGTTCCTTATGCATATGGGCTTCGACGTGCAGAAGATGGCTCAGCAGCAGGGCATGGATCCCAGTAAACTTCTGGGGATGCTCAGCAGTGGCAGCTAAAACCGAACACATAAAAAACAGTTTACTGAAGCTAAGTCCGCAGAGGGCTGGCTGGTCTTCATGGCCAGTCTTTATAACTGATACCTCCAGCTTTTTGTCAAAACTATTCTCTTATTGGCTTAATCCTAACTGACCTCATTATCATCACATTTTTATTTTTATTTTGTATGGCTCCTCACGACTGGCAAAAAGTCTAGCCATGAGATATTGCAATGACAAAGCACATCTTTCTGCTACACACAATTTAAATTATGTGCTTTGTTACAGAAAACAGAAAACTTTGAATGTAATCCATTTTAAAGGGTATTTATATGTTAATATATAATGTTTTGTTTGGTTTAGATAATCTTAAGCCATCGTCAGTTTGTAAGAAGAAGAAAAGGTGTGTGACTTGCCAGTTACAGTATGTAGTAAATATAGAGAATATAAGACTAAATCAAAAATAGAGTTAGTTAAAACTGAGTATATAACTTACATCTCATCAGTTTCAGAATCCGAAGGACACACGGACCTATTATGATGAGGTGACAAAAGCACTGGATTACAGAGGGACAAAACAGTGTTCCAAATAACATAACGTGATTACTGAATCTAAATGATGTACTCTTACACTATACATATTAACTTATACTTCTATATTAAGGGAAATGTATGGAAATCGAACACAAGGCACCATAGTGAAGGTTCCACACTTTAATTTATGGTACTAAGGGCTTTCTTGACCATGGTGCCAGTACAACAATCCTGCTTCTTATACCTCTACGCACCTACTTCTACAAACAGGGTCCACACAGTCATATCAATGCAATGGACATTTAAAGGGCGACATTTGTGTATATTGTATAGGTTTCTGTAAGCGTACAATATTTAACCCCTTATATTTCATAATACAGATAATATAATGATATGTTGTATGTAATATTTTTAAGACCTCTATCATCCACACTCGAAGGAAAGGTATGACTATTTGTAATTTTATTCTGTAACATATAACAGTAACGTTACATTGGTAATTAACATATTTATTTTGTTCTGTAAATCATATTTATAATTGCTATTTTCACAGAGAATTGATTCTGTAAATTGTAAATATATTGCTGCTTGTAAATTGTGTTGACTGCATGTGTTTGTATCAACCTTATTGGAGAATATACAGTGCATAAATGACTAATGAAATGTTGTTATTTATGATGATTCCAGAAGAAGCATTTTTCTATTTGTGGGTGTGAGCCTATATGGTCTGTCAGCAATTAGCCTAAAAGCTGAGAAGTGAAAGCAAATAATCTAATACAAGTTAAATAATAACTTGCTGAAACCATTTGCTCAGTTTAGATCATGTCTGTTTTCCTCAAATGTTAATGTTTAATTGGTCTCAATATAATATACTTATTGCCTGTTAATATTTAAAACATTTCTGGTGTGGTGTCTGCCACCTGCTTGTCATAGAGATATTATAACTTAGCCTGGAATGTTCCACTGTCTGGCATTAAGCATATCTTATTCAAGTTCCTGACAAACATGTATGAGTGGACTTGCCTCTTCACAGATCTGACATGTAACTTGGTCTGCTGGCATCAAGTGCTTATCTCCATGAAGAGACATATTAAATGCCATATGATGGAAGGTTCCAGGTCAAACATCTCCATGGGTACAAGACTCCAGTCCACCAGAACAAATGCATAGAGTTCCTTTAAGTGGCTGATTCAAAAACAAACAAAAAAACAAAACAAATGTGAAAGCATACTAGAGTCACAGATTAAGGTACTGTATGAAACTACTAATCTTTTTCAACTTCTAACTCATGTCTCCAGTCCAATTCTGTCATCTATCAAGTATAATCATAGCGGTAGACTTGTGTGTAATTTATTCCTCTAATGGAAGTCTTAGCCTGCCTCCCTGTCATTATACTGGGTATAAATGCCAGTTTCTCTCTTGAAGCAACTCTGACTCAGCCACTCAGGGTGCTTCCAGAAACACGACTCTCAGACGCTGGCCACATGCACACAGCCTCCCACCCCTCTGTGGAATATAGACCCCTATTTTTAGCGCTGCGAGGCCTGTGTAACCCTGGGCTCGGCCACCACCAATCTACACACTGCACATGGGGCAGACATGAGAGAGGGTGTGTTTTTTGTAAGCCAAAAGGAGACGGAGACTATATTCAAAAGCGACAAGCATACAGTCAGAGCAAGAAAAAGAGAGAGGGCACCAAATGATTTTCCAACTGTTCAGGTGACACTTGAAAGGAGCTACAGGATGTTTGATTGACAGGACAACAAAGTGGAGCACCTGTTGTATTGGAAGAGTTGGATACGAGATGTACTGCAATCTGATTTTTGACATTCACTGGACATATTCATGATTTAGGAAGACAAGAAACAACAAAAGGTGACTCAACTTCTGGATATGCACAGTGCAGAGGTATTTTAAAATACCAATATAGAAAAGGGACATTTTCACAGTCCATAACTTCTGTGAAAAGGCAAATGTGGAGGACTAACGTACCAAGCTGATGCAGTTAAGTGAATGCTATGCTGTAATTACAAAGCTAGCTCGAGAAAAACTTTGTAATTAAGGGCCAAGTATAAAAAGAAACCAAGGAAGGGTGAGGCCAGTGAGAAAGGAGCCCACAGAGAACACCACTGAAGGAGGCCAGAGTCAGGAGTCTCATCAGATTGAACAAGAGCCATCATGGACGCTCACGGAGGACACTACCTCAACAAAGAGGCTGTACTGTCACCTTTGGGCTTCGCTCGCATGAGCCAACTGCTTCTGGGCTGCACCATTATAGCCCTGGTGGCCCACAGTGCAGGCTACAGCGCCTCCTATGGGACCTTCTGCATGTTTGTGTGGTGCTTTTGCTTTGCAGTGACTCTGGTGGTATTCACATTGGACATTACAAGATTACACGCATGTATGCCGATTTCCTGGGATAACTTCACAGTTGCCTTTGCCATGTTGGCCACTCTCATGTACATCACTGCCTCTGTGGTCTATCCAGTTTACTTCATTGAAAACGAGTGTGAAAATGAGAGTTGCGAAAGCCTGTACTACCGAATTGCAGTTACAGTTTGCTCCTGTATCTGCTGCTTTCCTTATGGTGTTGAGGTGTTTCTGACACGAGCTAAGCCCGGAGCTGTGGTAGGTTACATGGCCACTGTTTCAGGGTTACTAAAGGTAGTCCAAGCCTTTGTGGCCTGTATTATTTTTGGAGCCCTGGCTCATGACAGTGAGTACACACTCCACATCGCCACTGAGTACTGTGTGGTCGTGTACAGCCTGTGCTTCACAGTCACTGTAGTAGTGATCATACTGACTGTTTCAGGCAGGACGTCCTCCCTGCGCTTCCCCTTTGATCGCTTTGTAGTCATATACACCTTCTTTGCTGTTATCCTGTACCTCAGTACAGCACTTGCTTGGCCAATCTTCAGCTTTGATAAGAAGTATGGTACCACCAATCGCCCAGAGGACTGCCCACGAGGAAACTGTCCCTGGGACAGTAAGCTTGTGGTGGCAGTGTTTACAAATGTTAACATGATTTTGTACTTTGTTGATCTCATTTACTCCCAAAGGATTCGCTTTGTCTCAGCCTCAGGATCAGCTGCGTGAAACACTCAGCAACTCAGTTCAAAAGCAAAGAAGAAGAAAACACCCAAAATGCTCTTTGTACTCACTGAAGGACTCCAAAATGCTATTTGTACTCACTGAAGGACTGTACGTGCATGCAGAATTATGTCTATGTGAATATTTTGCTAACTTGAGTAATTCAGGCTGATGAAGTCAGATGGCTTTGCAATCCATCACTCATGTTTGCTGTGTGTGTGTGTACTTAAATGTTCTTGTTTAGAGGAGAATGGTGTGTCAACCAAAGTGGACCTAAGACAGAGTGGCAAACTATTAAATGAGTGTTACTATTAAATATAGCCTCTGTATTACAGTAACATGGAGATAGATCATTAAACAATGTTATAACCTACACGATTTTGCACTGAAGATTGTTGTTGTTGTGAACGTGTTCATATATAGGCTACTAAAGTCATGGGCTGCATGGTAATAAACTTACCATAGGCTCGTTTCCACTGGTTCGCTTTGAATCGAGAGGGAGTCGCACCAAACAAACCCGCTCCAAGGCGAGCCGTGCCAGAGGAAAAAAGGCTGTCAAATAGCACACAGCTAATCTTTTAATATTGAAAAAGACAAGACACATACCCAAACATGGCACTTAGAAGGAGTTGTTCACACTTGAAACACTCAACAGGCCGCACTTGTTTTTTGGGCTTTTCGCCAGTAGATGATAGTAAAGGACCGCACGGCCCGGGCCGGAGGCGCAACCTGATGCAACTTTTCTGGTTCGACGAGCCCGCCCTTCATTGCCGACGCAAAGTCTTCAATTGGTTGAAAACTTAGAAAGACTATTGTTATTGGGTGTTACAGCTGTCAATCAGTCTATTTTTCAGGTGATTTTTGGAACGATAGAAGGGGTCCACGATACTAAGGTAGGTCCAAGTATGCGCGTAAAGTCTGGTCTTTAAAGGTGTTTTTGCTGTCCTATGGATCACTGAGCTATTTACACATGTTTGTTAATGTTCTTATGTTAGTTAAGTGGTTTGTTTACAATTGCTGTACTGCAAGCTAAAGTAGCCTGTGCTATACCAATAGCACAATTGCAAGTGTCATTGTAACTAGGCCTAATAAGTATGTTCCTCCTAAGTTGCAGGCAGTATGAGTGTGGGCTTCATAGGAGCTGGTCAAGTGGCCCATGCCCTGGTCAGAGGCTTCACTGCTGCGGGTGAGTCATGTCCAGCCTACATACAGGAGTCTACAGGAAACTTATTGTGTTATTGATGTGTGTTGATTGCAATCATATTTGTGTACATTTATCCCTAAGGCGTGATTGCTGCCCACAGAATCACTGCTAGCTCTCCAGACACTGATCTCCCAACAGTGCATGGTCTGCGGGTGGGTTGACCTAATCAATACATTTCTGTAGTACCAACAATTTCATTACTGTTTGAAAACAAACAAGATGTTTGTTACCGTAATGATGACTAGCATTAAATGTGTCTTAACTGAAAATGTATACATTAATGCAGATGTTTCATTCTTACAGAAAATGGGTGTGAATGTCATCACAAGCAACAAAGAAACTGTGAAGAAAAGTGATGTCCTGTTTCTGGCAGTGAAGCCTCACATCATTCCTTTTGTGTTGGACGAGATTGGACCAGATATTGAAGAACGGCATCTTATTGTGTCCTGTGCAGCAGGTGTCACTATCGGCTCCATAGAGAAGGCAAGGAAGAGTCCATTATTTGGCCTGTCTTCAGCCATTAAGTATTTCTGTGTCCTGCTAGGCCACATAAAGGGGATATGGAATGTAGATACTGCTCCACTGATACATTAATAAAACAGGCACATAGGTTTTGTGTTCCACACTTACACAAGCCTCTCTTGACACAAACACCAAAGCATTTCTCACTAAGGGACAAAATAATCTGTCGTAACGGTGCGGATAGGACCAAAAGATGCAGACCAGAGCAGTTTTAACAGTGTTTATTTACAGCGGTGAAAATGCAGTCTTTAAACAGGTCACAAGAGCAGGTACAGGAACCGGGGAGCGGGAGACGGGTCAGGCGGGTGCGGTGCAGGTAGAGGCGGGCAGGACAGGACCAGGACGGGGATAGAAGCAGGTGCGGTACCAGGGCAGGCGGATCAGACGAAGACCAGAGCGGGGAGCGGGTGACAAACCAGAGACCAGGACCGGACAGGAGACGAGACGAGCAGGAGACGAGACGAGCAGGAGACGAGACGAGCAGGAGACGAGACGAGCAGGAGACGAGACGAGCAGGAGACGAGACGAGCTGGAGACGAGACGAGCAGGAGACGAGACGAGCAGGAGACAAGACGAGCTGGAAGCGATACCGGGACTGGAACGTGGCGGCAGGAGCTGGGCGAGTAGAGGCAGGAATCTGGAGGGTGCATAAATCCAAATGAGCATTTGCAGGAAAGTACCATATAACAAAGCTTAGCAAGAAACATTCACGTTTTACACGCGGACGGTCTGGCACCGAGTGTAGACTGCCAAGCCTTCTTGTACTCAGCAGCAGGTGGTGGTGATTAGGCTGATGCACCCCAGGTGTGCACGGGAGGAGTCAGGCACTCCACCCAGCTCCAGACACACAGGTAGGGGAGGGGGAGAGAGCACGGGAGGACAGGGAAAACTGACATCATGACAGTACCCCCCCCCTAAGGTCCACCTCCTGGTGGACCCCCAGGCTTGTCAGGATGAGCGCGGTGGAAGTCTCTCACCATGTCGGGGTCCAGAATGCGTGCCCTGGGCACCCAGGATCGCTCCTCCGGACCGTAACCCTCCCAATCGACGAGGTACTGGAGGCCCCTACCACGGCGACGAACGTCAATCAGGCGGCGGACGGTGAACGCCGGGTGGCCGTCAATGACTCGGGCGGGCGGTGGGGGATCGGCCGGAGGGCACAGGTCGCTGGTCCGGACTGGTTTAACCTGGGAGACGTGAAAGGTCGGATGAATCCGGAGAGACGGGGGTAACTGGAGGCGCACCGCCGATGGATTTATGATCCTCATGATCTTAAACGGTCCCAGGAATCGGGGGGACAGCTTACGGGAGTCCGTCTTCAGCGGGACCGTCTTGGCGGAGAGCCAAACCATCTGGCCAGGTTGGTATACGGGCGCCGGGACACGGTGGCGATCGGCCGTCGCCTTAGTGCGCGCTCCAGCCCGAAGAAGGGCCGCCCTGGCCTTCTTCCAGATCCGGCGACAGCGCTGGAGATGGCGCTGAACAGACGGGACGGCGAGGTCCCTCTCCTCCGTGGGAAAGAGAGGGGGTTGATATCCCAGCGATGCCTCGAAGGGAGACATACCAGTGGCGGAACTCACGAGGGAGTTGTGAGCGTACTCTATCCAGGGCAGGTGAGTACTCCAGGTCGCGGGGTTGGCGGAGGCTGTGCACCGTAGGGCCGACTCCAGGTCTTGGTTGGCCCGCTCCGTCTGCCCATTAGATTGTGGATGGAACCCGGACGTGAGGCTAACCGTGGCCCCCAAACTGTTGCAGAAAGACCGCCATACCTGAGAGGTGAATTGGGTCCCTCTGTCGGACACGATGTCCACCGGGATGCCGTGGAGTCGGAAGACATGACTGGTCAGCTGGTCGGCAGTTTCTTTGGCTGTGGGGAGCTTAGGCAGGGCAACGAAATGGGCGGCCTTGGAGAAGCGGTCCACAATGGTGAGAACCACCGTGTTCCCCTGGGAAGGGGGAAGGCCCGTCACGAAGTCCAAGGCGATGTGGGACCAAGGGCGACGAGGAACTGGGAGAGGATGCAAGAGACCAGAAGGGGGTGAGTGGGAGGCCTTGGCCCGAGCACATACCTGGCAGGCGGCGACATAAGCCCGGGTGTCTGTGTCCATCGTGGGCCACCAGAAGCGTCTCCTGAGGAGGGAGAGAGAGCGACCGGCACCAGGATGGCAGGCGAAACGGGAGGCATGGACCCACTGGAGCACCTGAGACCGGACAGAATCGGGAACAAACAGTTTATCTGGAGGGCCGTTACCTGGGTCGGGGTCGTTGGTCTGGGCCTCTCGGACGGTGTCCTCGATATCCCAATGGACCGCGGCCACCACACACGAGGAGGGGATAATTGTTTCTGCGGTGACCGGGCTATCCTCCAGGGCGAACTGGCGGGAGAGGGCATCTGGTTTGACGTTCCGAGATCCGGGGCGGTAGGTGAGGAGAAAGTTGAAGCGGCTGAAGAAGAGGGACCAACGAGCTTGACGGGGATTGAGGCGCCTGGCGGACTGGATGTACTCCAAGTTTTTATGGTCGGTCCAGACGATGAATGGTTGCTCCGCCCCTTCGAGCCAGTGGCGCCACTCCTCCAAGGCCAGCTTTACGGCAAGGAGCTCCCGATCCCCCACGTCATAATTGACCTCGGCCGAGGACAATCGCCGGGAAAAGAAGGCGCAGGGACAGAGGCGGTTGTGGGGGTCGAACCTCTGCGAAAGCACGGCCCCCACTCCCGAGTCGGAGGCGTCGACCTCCACGATGAATTGCCGTGAAGGGTCGGGCTGGTGCAGGATGGGAGCGGAGGTAAATAGTCTCTTAAGCTTCTCGAAGGCTGTCTGCGCCTCAGGAGACCAGGCAAACTGCAAGGCAGGAGAGGTGAGTTTAGTTAAGGGCGAGATAACCCTACTAAAATCCCGGATGAAACGTCTATAAAAATTGGCAAAGCCGATAAATCTCTGGAGCTGTCTCCGGCTGGTAGGAACGGGCCACTCAGTGACAGCCTGGATCTTTTCAGGATCAGCTCTTACTTGGCCCCGCCCCACAATGAAGCCCAAAAAGCTGACCTCCTCTGCGTGAAACTCGCATTTCTCAGCTTTCACGAACAGTTTATTCTCGAGGAGGCGCTGGAGAACCTGGCGAACGTGCTGGTGATGCTCCTGGGGGGACCGCGAGAAAATCAAGATGTCATCCAAGTAAACAAAGACGAATCGGTTAAGGAAATCACGGAGCACATCGTTGATGAGGGCTTGGAATACGGCAGGGGCGTTGGTGAGACCGAAGGGCATAACCAAGTATTCGAAATGTCCCAGGGGTGTCTTGAAGGCCGTCTTCCATTCGTCTCCCTCCCTGATGCGCACCAGGTGGTACGCATTCCGCAAATCCAACTTGGAGAAGATGGTCGCACCGTGGAGGGGCGTAAATGCCGAGTCCAGTAAGGGAAGCGGGTATTTATTCTTTACAGTTATATTGTTCAGACCCCGGTAATCAATGCAAGGCCGCAGGGATTTGTCCTTCTTAGCCACAAAGAAGAACCCCGCTCCCACGGGTGAAGTGGACGGGCGGATGATTCCGGCAGCCAGGGACCCACGGATATAGTCCTCCATTGACTCGCGTTCAGGTTTAGACAGGTTATATAGCCTGCTAGATGGTAGTGGGGCACCCGGCAGGAGGTCAATGGCGCAGTCATATGGGCGGTGGGGCGGTAAAGAGAGGGCCTTGCTCTTGCTAAAAACCTCCCCCAGGTCGTGATATTCAGCAGGCACCGAGGACAGATTGGGGGTGTCTGGGGACGGATCAGCGACAGGAACGGACCTCCCGGCCGGAGGGAGGGCGGACCGAAGGCACTTGGCGTGGCAATCGGGACTCCAGCCCGAAACTCCGCCCCTGGCCCAATCGAAAACAGGGTTGTGGGCGCGTAGCCAGGGGTAACCAAGGACCAGAGGAGAAGCGGAGGAGGACAGGACATGAAACTGACGGTTCTCTTGGTGGTTGCCGGACAGAATCACGGTGACAGGTTCTGTGATGTGAGTGATGTGCCCCAGAAAACGTCCATTGAGCCCCTGGGCATTTAAGGGGCGTTCGAGGGGCTCCAGGTAGACCCCGAGCTGCTCCGCGACTTGGGCATCAATAAAGTCCCTCTCAGCCCCGGAGTCGATAAGGGCGGAAACGCATAAGGTCTCTGTGCGAACGCACAGGGTGGCGCTGAGCCGCAGTCTATTAGAAGAGTCCAGGATGTGTTGCTCGCCCACCAGTACTCCCAGCGCTACTGGTGGGCCCCCCCTTTTGGCCGAACTGGGCAAGTGACCACATAATGTCCGCGCTCACCGCAGTAGAGGCAAGCCCCGGCCAGACGACGCCTCCGTTGACGCTCCTCGGCCGACACAAGGGTCCTGTTGAGTTGCATGGGCTCATCCGGCGGGGGCGGGGCAGCGCGTGGCTCCGGCGGGGCCGGTGACCGGCGTCTCTCTCGGCGACGAGCCCGTAGGCGGTTGTCTATACGGTGAGTGAGGGAGATGAGGGTCCGCAGGTCGGGGGGTTCGTCCCGGGAAACCAATTCATCTTTCAAAGTCTCGTTCAGGCCCCGCACAAACACAGCCCGCAGCGCGCTGTCCGTCCAGTCCAGCTCCGCCGCATGTGTCCAGAATTCAATGGAATAATCCGCTACCGTCCTGGAGCCCTGGCTGAGAGTCAATAACCGGGAGGCAGCATTGTCCTGGTAGTGCGGGTGGTCAAACACCAGCTTAAACGTGGACACAAATTCATTAAAATCCAGGCTATCCACAGACGTCTTCATTAGGCGCGCCTCTGCCCACTGGAGAGCTCTGCCCCGGAGTAATCCACATATATATCGGATCTTGGTGGCCCCCGAGCTGAAACGAGAAGGGCATTGCTGGAACATGAACTCGCACTGGAACAGGAATCCGCGACAGAGGTGAGGTTGTCCAGCATACGGCTCCGGATCCGTGCCTCTCGGCTCCGGGAGGCATGGTGGCGCTCCAGCTGCAGCAGGCGGGGTGACGAGGAGCGCGGCCACCTGGTGGTTAAGCTGTGCCACCTGCTGGGACAATGTCTGATTTAGCTCCAATAGAGTTCGAATGGATTGTTCGTGCTGACCCAGCACCGCCTCGGGGTGAGAGTGCGTGAGGCGGCGCGTCTGGTCCGGATCTGAGCCTGCTTGGTCCATAGTGGCCAGACCGTTCTGTCGTAACGGTGCGGATAGGACCAAAAGATGCAGACCAGAGCAGTTTTAACAGTGTTTATTTACAGCGGTGAAAATGCAGTCTTTAAACAGGTCACAAGAGCAGGTACAGGAACCGGGGAGCGGGAGACGGGTCAGGCGGGTGCGGTGCAGGTAGAGGCGGGCAGGACAGGACCAGGACGGGGATAGAAGCAGGTGCGGTACCAGGGCAGGCGGATCAGACGAAGACCAGAGCGGGGAGCGGGTGACAAACCAGAGACCAGGACCGGACAGGAGACGAGACGAGCAGGAGACGAGACGAGCAGGAGACGAGACGAGCAGGAGACGAGACGAGCAGGAGACGAGACGAGCAGGAGACGAGACGAGCTGGAGACGAGACGAGCAGGAGACGAGACGAGCAGGAGACAAGACGAGCTGGAAGCGATACCGGGACTGGAACGTGGCGGCAGGAGCTGGGCGAGTAGAGGCAGGAATCTGGAGGGTGCATAAATCCAAATGAGCATTTGCAGGAAAGTACCATATAACAAAGCTTAGCAAGAAACATTCACGTTTTACACGCGGACGGTCTGGCACCGAGTGTAGACTGCCAAGCCTTCTTGTACTCAGCAGCAGGTGGTGGTGATTAGGCTGATGCACCCCAGGTGTGCACGGGAGGAGTCAGGCACTCCACCCAGCTCCAGACACACAGGTAGGGGAGGGGGAGAGAGCACGGGAGGACAGGGAAAACTGACATCATGACATAATCATAACGGCACCTTTGAAATAGTTATTCAATGATTGCTGTTTTCAGAAGCTGAAACTGCATCGACCGTCTCCAAAGGTCATGCGTTGTATGACCAACACTCCTGTCGTGGTGCGAGAAGGGGCCACAGTCTATGCCACTGGAACTCATGCGGAGGTGGAGGATGGAAAGCTTCTGGAGCAGCTAATGGCCAGTGTGGGCTACTGCACTGAGGTTGAAGAGGATGTGATAGACGCTGTCACAGGCTTGAGTGGCAGTGGCCCCGCCTATGTGAGTCATTCTGATCACATTTGTACAGCAGTTGTTAAAAATGTTGCCCTAAAGATGTTGATTGTTGTTTACAGGCATTCACTGCAGTAGATGCTCTTGCTGATGGCGGGGTAAAAATGGGGCTGCCCAGAAGACTAGCCGTACGACTCGGGGCACAAGCCTTACTGGTAGGCCATACATTGCAATACTGCATATAATAATATATAAATGAATAATAAGAATAATATGGAGTTCACCCATTTACTGTAGTTTGAAATTTAATCCACATATATTTTCAGTACACAGAAAATAAATTGTATTCACTTTAGTTGTGTTGACTATTAATGATTTTGTTTTATGAATGTTAAAGTATTTTTCTCATTAAAGTGTTTGATGTAGGTCTATTTTAGTCCACAATAGGGTCTGAAAAAAAAATCAAAACATGATACATTCAAACCCCAAATCACAAATGTCTTGTTTGTTTTTGAAAGGGAGCTGCTAAAATGCTGTTGGATTCAGAGCAGCATCCTGGGCAGCTCAAGGACAACGTTTGTTCACCAGGGGGAGCCACCATTCACGCACTGCACGTCATGGAGAGCGGAGGTTTCCGCAGCCTTTTGATTAATGCTGTGGAGGTCTCCTGTGTAAGGACGAAGTAAGAATGACTAATTGCAATGTTTATCAAATAACTTGGATACTGTATTGTTTGGTGCGCATGTTTTAAGATTGTGTAATTACACTGTAATTAAAATAGCGTGTTCATTGTAGCCAGTGCCACTATATTTTTGTATATAGATTTTGCAAAAGTATAAAATAAAATTAAGAATTATGTAATATTAGTAATATAGTTTCAAAATTAAAGACCGTTGACTAATGAACAAAATTAAAAACAAGTTTCCACACATTGCTATTTTCTTTGCTAAAATGTTCAAGATCTTTTCACCACCGTCCTGTTCTTTTTTTTTTTTTTTTTCCTAAAAGGGAACTCCAGTTTTTGGCTGACCAAGAGAAAATCTCCCCAGCTGCTATTAAGAAGACAACTCTTGACAAAGTACTGCAGCAGCCAGGTGTGAGTGCAGATGCTGTTGGAGTTAGATCTCATGGGATCAGTATGTTTGGTAATCCACGACCAAAGAAGAGCTAAGGGTGAAATTCTGGGTGAAGACTGGTGAAATGTCCCGACATTAACATTCAGTCACTCCTTTGGTTATGCAGTCTTTGTATTAAACTACTTTTAAATTGTACTTAAATAGGTCATGGGGTCACTGGTGGGATTGAAAACTGTGACATATAATACGCTATTTTTCTTTTTATTTAAAAAAAAAAAAAAAAAATTAAATTGGTCTGTTTTATCTACCTCTTTACATTACCTCTATATATTTTGTTATATAAATAATAAAATGCATTTCCAATATTTTTTTTTTCTGCCATTTCATAAAACATTGTCTAATGGTGCAGTACTGTGGCATTGTTCAAATATAGAACATCTTCACTGTTCTTTCATGTGTTATAGCCACAGTGTATGGTTATAGCCCTGTTATAAATAAAATGTGTGCATGTTGGGTTAAATTGACTCCTTTCTTGTGAGAAAAGAAAATACTTCATGAATGAAGACACGTGACCAAACACGGTGACGTCTGGCTTCGTTACAAGAGAAAGGAGTCAACAAGGGAAACACGGTTGGCATTTATTGGGAAAGCGCTATCAGCTCGCTCTGTCTTCTTCAAGAGCCTCCAATGATTCCCCTCGCGAGTTACAACATAAGAAGAGGATCTTAAAAAATAAACTTCAGGTGGGACCAGCCTGAACCTGGGTATGTGTGTGATGAGCGAATAGCACTGGTGTTGTTATGCTGAGTGTGCATGCCTTTGCCTCGCTGCCGCTGACAGGCTGGTGCAGCTAGCAGTGCGGGCTAACCGCGAAACAGCAGGATGCGTCAAGTTAACCAGGATATTAGCGCAACTGCGCTTCAAATTAAGCTGTCTTTTTAATGATAGACTAATCGCAATGCCACCACATTAAGTGTCTATAGTTTATTGTTGCTAAAAGTGAGACTCTAGCTTTGCGTAATAGCGTGCGTAATCTCCGCGTAAAGCGTATTCTCCTCACCAATAAATGATTGTATGAAAGGTTGGCGTTTTCCGGAAATGTATTAAATTGTGCATAAATTGACATCACTGTTACTATGCTGAGATGGCAGCTAATATCTGTATACAGATGTGAACTGATAATAAAACTAATAGTTGGTTTTATTGTGGCGCCAAGCACAGAAATTCCCCGCGTTTAGGCTGATTTCTATGGTTACAGAGACGCACCGCGCGGTGTTACAGTTGTAGTAGGACGTCGGCACAGCACGGGGATTTCCTCGCTTGCTTGTTTTGTAGGAGGGGAGTTGTTTGCCAATTTGACAGCAGTGTGAAGCTGGAGACGGGAGTCGTGGAATGTCAGAACTGTGTTATGGGGTTGAACTTACAATAAATAGTTGCATGAATTGTATTTAATATTCTTTATATCATTGCGCTTCTCGGGGGCTTGTCAACTCATGCGCTTCTTGGTGTCCAAACCTGCTGCTTCATCACCTCGCTGTGAGAAGGAGAAAGAGCAGGCACAGGCAGCGCTGTAGCGAAAGCAGGTTGGTTGCAATATTATTTTAAATAGATTTTTTGTCGGTGCAAATGTGATTGTTTCCTTTAGGCAATGTTTAAGGGTTTTGTATGTTGGAATTTTATTTCAAATTATTGCATGTATTGATTTTACCTGAATTGTCAGGTCATTTAACCACTGGTTATATTAACAATGGCAATGGCTTTTTGCCGTTCTCGCCGTTACTGATTCCCTTAAGCGTTTTAAGCAGTGATGTTTTATTGTCAAACAACAAACAAGCCTCGGTATTTTTATCATGCTGAATCATCACTATGATGTATTTAGTCGTTCTCTGAATCCACCCCGAAATATGGCACCACCGGACAAAGGTCTGCTCGATAGATAAGGGTCGATGGTTATCACCAAGCCGCTGTTACTAAGACGATGGATCGAAAGTGTGATGATTTGTCGTGAAGTCAGACAGAGGAGCGCGAGCATCAAGTGATGACCATCATGCATTTATCAATAGTCTAATCTACATTCAGCGGAGAATGCGCGTTTTATTGCAGCGCTGTCATGATGTACATCAACAAACAGGGCAGAGCACATTTACACCAAGTGCCTCGTGTCAACTGTAGTGTCAAATCAATTATAGGAATGCATGATAAGCACTATATTATTCCGCTGAACAAATACAGGTTTTGCACGTGTAATAAAGATGCAATAACTAAGTGTAGCTGATCAATAGAAAACATATTTCAACAAAATTTATCATAAATTATGAATTGCCTCTTTCTTCATTGTTTTTTTGTTTTTTGTTTTTTTAAATATTACTTTTTACCCCATTACAGAATGGATTTTTAACAACTATACTAATTTATGATAAATTCCTTGATGAAAAGTTATTAATGGCTGAAACAACTGATTGTATTTGCAGACCTACAGTCTATGTATTGTTACAACTGTATGTAGCCTATTCATATCATTTTAGGACACATTTCAAGATTACTTTTTTCTTGTGTCGCTTTTCTCTATGTGCATCATCATTTCTCATCATTTGGCAGCTGCTCTTGTTTCTCTATGTTGATCATGATGAAATTTGCTGCCTATTAGACAGCATGCTTATAGAGGGTAGGTAATGAATTATCCATGGAGAATCTCTTTGCAATTTGAAAAGTCACCTTGGAAACTATTGGGTGTATAGGCAGTGCTTAACAGATAGAAGTTGCGCATTCTTGCTCAGATATTCACCTTATTTCATCATCTCTGTTCTTGTGAGCGGGGCATTGAAGTGTGTTTAGCAGACAGGCCAGCCTCGCATCAGAAGCTCGGGCTTTTGCAATAAAGCGTAATGCCCAACCCTGCCTTTCTCTGCAGGTAACAAGAACAGATGAAGGCCCTTATAACATCCGGATTCGGCTGGTAGCAGTGTGTGGACGGAGACTGGGAGTGGTGATCATCTCTGAGATTTATTGCTTCTCGCGTTGAGGCAGCAGTTATAAAATAAGATCGGATGCCACTGAGGTGAACCAAGTGAGTGCACAACTCATACCCAGTGGCATTGTGTAGAATGGTCAACCAGTGGGGCGAGAGAAGGCGTATGAGGTTGACGAAACATGAGGCAAGAGTTAAGTAGCTAGTGTACAGGCCAGCCACCGGGACCTCTGTATAGCGAACACAGCTGTGCTTTGGGAGTAGTTACGCCTATTCAGGACAATTAATAGCCTGCAGAAAGGAACACAAATGTGAGATTTGTCCACAAAAGTGCTGCTTAAGCTGCACAGGGAAATGGGAATGCCTGGAAGGAAAGGAGAAAAAGATCAATATACTTTTTTCCCCTTTCTGCATCAGGGAGGGAACGCTGGTGATGAAACCCCTTGCAAGTGTAGTGCGGATTATGATTGCTTAGCATTGCGATATGCCCGCTGCACCTCTCAAAGTAATACTCCCATCCAGACAGGACACTGTTTGATGATTGTTGTTTGGATCTTGAGTCAGATTTGGCATGTCCTCTGTGTTCATAATTTAGATTAGCCAATACTGAACAGAGGCACATGTGCAGAGCTGCTTGTTGGCCGGTGTTTTTCTTGTAACCTACTTTTATGCGCACTGATTTACGGCTGATCCATGGTGAAAAGTCATTTAATCGTACATGTCACTCAAGGTTTTGCTCATTGTACATAGCTGCAAATATAAACATACAATATTTCAAAACAGGACTGCCCAAATACTTGCACAGAACAAGTATGCATGGGGCAGTTGTCATCGCAAAATTCTTTTGTTTGTCCTACATGAATGCATGTAATTATTTTTGTTACATCTGCACAGCAAAACTGTGGTTAGGTGGATAGATATTTGACTTTGATGCAATGGTCAGAGAATTATATGGGGATAGTGGTGTCATAAATGAAATGAGAGACTAGGGTTAGGATAACATAAGGTGGAAAATAAACATACAACCCAGTCAGTACAGTGCAGAACAGAAAATGAAGTTTAAAACATCATCTGTCACTGGATGTAATATGATCTAAGCCAATGCTATGTTATTAATAATAATTAATAAAACTTCCTGCAAGAAAAGCAGTATTAGGAAAAAAAATGACTAAACTAATTGTCTAAAGATCTCTACTTTATAACATGTTTTAAATGTATTCAGTGTTTCAAAGGAAAGTTTCGTGCCTCCAAATGAGCTGTTGTAACTTAGTCTTGTTAGGTCATTGTTGGGCACATTCACTACATGTGCAACTGGTGTAGTGGAGATGTTTTGTCAGTGTGTGGGCTGCCTACTACCCTTAGTTTCTCAGTAAACACAAGGCCGAAGTATCAAGAGCTGTTTCCCTGTTTAATCAAGTCCTGCAGGCACACAGTGTTAAAGTTAGCACTCATGCTACTGTAGCCCTATCTGAGAGCTTCAATTAGTAAAGCAGCTCTGAGCTCAGCTAATGTAAACCAGCGCACTCCAGGTCTCTTTAAATAAACTTCACATTAACACTGGCATTGGAACAAACCCGATTCCCTGGAGGCAGATGATTCATGTTTTCTCTTAAAACATGGACTTAATGCAAATTTCTACCACAAGTGTGCCACATGCATCTGCAGTATCATTAATATGTTATTCCTCTAACAGCCATGGCTAAATGTACACCAATAAATTATTGGCTCTATAGAAAATATTTTTATTTAACAATTTTTATCTTGTCAGTGATTACTTTATTTTGCACATATCTTGAACACAAATTTGTTTACTCAAAACAGCTCGGGTACTAATAGCCTTAGTAACAGTCTGTGGGAATGAGGTAACATATTGGTTTTATTAAATGCAAGAATAGTGGAATAGACGTAACTTTTAAAATATTAAGCCTGACCTTGGGTGTACAAATTGTTTTATGCATTTAGTTGATAGGATACAATCCTATTAGATGGTGTTTTCACCTTGCTCCAAATCGGTGCTGATCCAAAGTCCTGTGGCTTAGTATTTCCCCTCTACTACAAGCGTATCACATTTCTGTGTGAAAGCTGCTGAATGATTTTCTCTCTCCCTCTTTTTGTCACTCTTATTTCACGCTCTGAATACTTACTACCTAATAGCTTCCCTCCTCTCTTACCAGTGTACCTTTTAGCTCACACACTGTTGTCTCCATACACAACTTTCCCCAGTCTCCTCCTAGTAAGTCCTCTAAAGCTATCCCAGAGTCTGATTTTTAATTTGCAGTTAAATGGTGCCCGACACATGCAGCTTGCTTGATAATTGACTTCACTCAGCTGAAAGAAGGAATGATTAGATCGGAATATCCAGGCAATCATTTCAACTCGGAATAAAAGGGAGACACTAAAAGCAGTACTTGATCACACAGTTATTTTTGGCAACATAGAAAAAAGTATTGGTTTCCACTTGGCTTGAAAATTACAAAGTCACAAGTGGACAGTGCAGAGAAGGGCATTCTATTGTTAAATCAAATAATATTAGCAATGTGTTATCGTCCTTTTTTACTGTGTCCGAAATTCTGGTTATGTTCCTTGTTCCAGCAGGAACCTTATGATAATCGAGTAAGGGTACATGTCCTATCAATAATTAATAAAGGAAAATGAATATGTGATCAGGAAGACTAGACATCTGTTACTTTCATTTAATGGTGTGTTAAAAATGAATTTTACCAGCCATGTTTCTTCAGATTTATTATAATCTCTTTTATTATTTTAGAAATAGAATAAAAAAAGATATTAGAAAACTGTTGCTATGGATACAAACAGTGTCTCTAACATTGTAAAACATATCTAAACTACTGCACACCGAAAATCTATTTATTGTCCCATAAAGATTGTAATTGTAATTTGGATGTTTTAAATGTATTCATAGCCAGCACCACATTTAGCGTAAATGTGTGGTTTCTCTACAAAGCATATTACTGTTATGTCCTTGGTGTTTGGGTGAGATGTATTATTTTGGCCTGCTCTGATTTTCTACTGAAGTGGGATTGCTGGATCCGGCCTATGCTTTTGCCTCCAAACAGTGTTGCATCAGCATGCTCCTCCATCGTCTTGTTGTATTCACTTCATTAGCAGCCTGCCAGGGCCAAGTGCCCAGACACATCTTTTCAGGAATTGATCATGACAAGTGAAATTTATGTGCACTTGTGTGGTTTTGGTTATCTTTGAGGATGTGTAAGTGTGTGTGTATAAATGTGTGTGATCAGTTGTATGATGTGATGTCCCGCACTTTCATGTCTCACTAAATCCTGGGTGCCCTGTTAGTCCTCGCCAGGCAGTCGTGTTTAGTATTCAGGGAGCAGGCCGCTGTCGTAATCTGGATTCTGAGGCAGGTTGCTGGGGCTTTTTGTTTGCTCTCATGGCCCTGATAATCTTGTTACACTGCTGTCAAGTGGATCTGGCTCTCCCCGCGGCCCTGAACCACCAAGTGTGCCACCTCCAGCACCAGACGGCCCCCATGCTTCCTCCTCTTACACCCCCACCTCACTCCCCATCATCCACCTATCCCATCCTACTCTACCGCCATTTTGCGACAGCGGTTGATGGAAGAGCCTTGGTCGTATCCTTGAAGAATCACCTCCCGAGCATCTTTATTCTGCCTCCCACCCCCACCTTCAGCTGTGAATGACAGTGATAAATATTCATCAGGGGGATTCGGTGCCGGGATGCCAGTGCCTTCCCATTCCCCAACAACAAAGAGTCCCCTAGTTAATAGTGTCCATCGTAGGCTGCCCCCTGGAGGGATCCTGCTGAGAGGATAGGATCATTAAAGCCTGACACTGGTCCTATCGTGTCACATCAGCATTTATCCCACTACTACAGCCCTTCTTGTGACCAACATAAGCCGACCTCACTGCCCTCTTCCCCTGTTAAGATGCTGATAAACATGGACAGGTTGAGAAGGTTGGTCAAGTGTCTTACGTTGTGTCAGTTCAGCTTCACAAGATCCTAATTGGCACATTGGTTTTGGTCCTTGCTGACACCAGTACGTTTTTTCTCCAACCTGTTCTTCTCAAGCTCCTCTAAATGTGTTGAGTGAGCATATTTGATGAAACTCCCTCCTTCTTTCTCACCTTCTGTCTATCTCACTCCCTCTCTTGCCTTTCACCGGGTGACCACACTCAGCATTTTCTGTTTCCTTTGGGTGTGATGTCTCTCCTACACAAGCAAATCAGCTCTGATTTGTCAGCGTTCTTACAGGCAATTCATAAAAATTCATTTAAATATAGAAGACGCCCTCGTCCCAATGCTTGCACTCTGCCTTCAGATCACCCTGTGCTCGGAGCTGCTATCCTGTCCGCTTTGATAGGCTATCACAAAAGGCTGAAAAGATTACCACTCAGGATGTCATCTTTGGTCCTGGAATTAACATACTTGTTAAGTGCAAATGGATCGAATTAATACAGGAAAACAGTATTTAAGAAGAATGATAAAGCTCTTATTATGAAATATAATATTCTATAATACAATACATATAGATTATATGAAAAGTACAGCATCATAGATGACAGATGGCACACAAATGTTTTGTTTTTTTTGTTTTTTAACAGCACTCTGTAATTACAAGTTCCAGGAAAGCATTGACCTTATCCTGCAATGATGAAGAAAGTGGATGATTGCCCCATTGCTGACCTTGAATTTTATCAAAGTCATATCTCAGTTGTCATTCTAACAAGCGCAAAGAAACGCCCAAAATCAACACGCTGAAACAACCTGACCATAAGTTCCAACATATTTTAGTTTTTTCTCTCAAATATATGTACTTACCTAAAAACAAAATATGAATACATGCATTACTTTGATTATTCCTAAGATAATAACATTACATGTTCCATATTGAAAGGCCTTGGAGGCACATTTCTTCCTGCCTGTCTGGATGTGTGGGCATGCTCTTTGTCTCTGAGGTGTGACATGCCGGCTTGAGGAGGGAGCAGCTGTGCATTGGACCTTGTCTGTGTTGTGCTGCCATGCCCTGTCATTGGGAGCCGTCTGTTGGCAGCAGCCTGAGCTGGAGGGCTGCAGTCTGGGCGCTCTCCTTCCACACTGTCATATGGTGAGCTTTCAATGTGCCAAGCCATGCCTACTGTGTATCCTACACAGCTGCATGACAGGATCCACCTCCAGAACCTGGACTCTATGCTATTTTGTTGCATATTTTAGACTGTTTTTTCACACCATGGTGCTTATTGGAGAATATGGGTTTTATGAAATTTTGGAGGAGCAGCCTTTTCCCTCTCATCTTTGTAGCTATTAGTGGAGTACTTTCCTGTCTATTTGTACATTATCTGTGCCTCATCAGGCAGACCATTATCCCATTATGTTTTGCATCTGTGGTCCAAATGCTGACTGGAAATGAGTCACCACAAAGGCCGGTTAAAGGTGTTACTATCAGTGGGCTATTTCTAGCAGCCCAACAGGGATGAAAGTATCATGTTTAATGTCCTCATGTCCTCTGCTAAAGCACTGTTTATAACTGCATCCAAATGCAAGTCACCATCTGACCTCATGTTATGTTCTAGGCCATGTTACCATGTAATACTCTGAGGAGCATTGTCTTTTCTTGTTTGACTCGCATTTGACCATTTCACCTGTAGCATCACTCTGTTACCATGGAGATATCTTGACCGTTTGAGTACTCTTTCAAACAAGTCAAATGTTCAAAGAGCAGCCCGGGGGCCACTGCATGGGATGAGAATAATATTTCTTTAGGCATCAATAAAAATGCACTGTTTCTGGCACATTGGTTGATTTTCTTTTGAGACTGAAGTCATCCACTGTGTTCTTTGTGATATCTGATCTGAAAATGAATTCAGTTTGATTTTATGAAAAGCAAAAACATTTCTAGACCTACACACGTCTGTTAAAAAACAAAAAACAAAAAAAATAATTATTGAATGAGTTCTGCAATGAGTGAGCATTCTCCCTAATGTTATTGTTGCTTTCTCAGGCACTCCTGTTATTTGATAGGTAGTAGGATAAACAGAATCAGAAACAGCTTTATTGCCATTTTGTGAACAAAATTACAATTTGGAATGTACTTTGGGAATACTGTACACAATAAAACATCATAATAGTAAAATTAAAGGAATGCATAAAATAAGGTGTAAGAAAAAAAAAACAAATTACATTTTTAAACTAAAATAAATTTGCTTATAAAAATCTTTTTAAGCGCTTCAGCACTATATACACTAACTAACACATTCCCAAACTCTGTGCCTTATCTAAAAGTCTAAAAATAACCCCATAGTCTTACCTTGCATTTCCCTGTGTATCCCCAGAAACTACAATGTGCATACTTTTTGGATGGTAAACCCCACTGAGCTCCCACATGTATTTGTTTATATGCTCAATCCAAACATGCTGCTGGGCTGTGTAAAGCAGCTTACTGAGGCATTGTGCTGGCTGGGCTAACCATGATGGGTGCCTGTTTCGCTGACGCAGCATTTGTGCCGCGTAAGCACCCAGGGCCACAAAGCAATCCAGTGCGGTTGTGTATATATGAGATCACGTTCTTATCCCATACCACGGCTCACTTGGGTGCACACTCCCCACTTTCTGACTGTCCCAACACCAGCAGGGTAGGTTTCACATCTGCCCCGATTCTCCCTTAACCCAATGGTCATGGCTGAATGTACTAAACTGCAATGCCCTGGATGGTGGCTCAGGCTCTGCAGCGGAGCACCCATATCTTTGTATTGATTCAGGGGATTATAGACACTCAACAGTTGTAGTATGTGCGGCTGTCTAGACAAATACAAAGGCTGCTCTGTGTCCAAGCATGTGTTAAATTTACAACTTAATGTCTTCTTGTCTGATATTCCCCAATTGTAATTATTCAGAAACTGCTCATAAATGGTCCTAAATAATTACATTCTCCTGTGGATGACTAAGAAAAGTTTATTTTAGATTCATCAGTCTGCGATAATGATGCCAAGTCACCAATTAATTCCTCATAATGAACTGATAATATTTTGTTGCACCCCCACGTAAAACTGATGGCTTTTTTTTCCTTCTTGTCAGAAATTATTCAAATGCAAATTTATGTATGCTTCCGCTGTTATGTGCAATATTCATGACGTTCAGTGTCCTGTTATCCATGGGTTTAAAACTGAGAAATTAGGACTACTATAGCAATTAACAACTTCAAACTAAATATGATCAATATAATATAACATATAATATAACAGAAATTTGAAATCCATTTTGGATTCTTATTTATATTTTATTGTGAATTGCTAATGTCTATAGCAATTTTTTTCATCACTCTGAAACCAATCTGTATCTGTGCCTGTACAGAAAAGAAAATTGATATTTCAAGCCATTTATTTTCAGTGACAGGGCACTAATAGTCAAGGTACAACTCAGGGAATGGACTTGGCCTTTACAGCGAACTTGTATGTCCTTGACCCAGTTTGCCGGGCTTTATATTTGCAGGGCTAGTCATGCACTAGCTTCCTTGCAAGAAAATTCATTGTTTACTTTTTTACAATGTTCCTTTTTTCCTTTTCTACAGAACAGTCCGTTGTGCAGGTGGACCCGGCTCTCGTGGCATGACTACCACAAACAAAGGAAACAAGGCCTTGAAGGTAAACATGAAGCACACTTCGAGGTAGTTTTGTTATAGTATAGAAATATTACATGGAAGGGTAACACTAGTAACACCTAACTAGCCTATATACTCCTAACTAGTTAAAATTAGATCAATCTAGGTAAATGTATATATTTATTTATTTGAAAAGGAGCATTGCACATAATCAACAATCAACAAATCAAGTGTGTGTGTGTGTGTGTGTGTATATATACATATGTGTGTGTGCCTCCATGTTTTATTAAGGCTACCCTTAATAAAGCATGAAGAAACATTTCATAATTAACAAATACTTTATTAAAAAATAGGCTTACTAAGTATTTAATTATTACACTAATTACTGAGTAGCTAAGCCTCAATCATTCTTAATTAACTATTTGTTGATTACGAATTAAGTCTTTCCTCATGATTTGTTAAGGCTAATTAGGTGCAGTTATTACAGTGTTTTCCCAGTGAAATTTACCATTTACGTATTGCTCTAACTGTATCCATTTCAAGATAAGTTTCAGTGGCTTCACTATCAGGTCATCTTTTTAATCATATGCACGCCACCATGTTGATTCTGTTACAAATCCATGGGTTGAAAAATGCTTCACTTTCCCAGGTGAAGCGGGAGCCTGGAGAGAATGGCACCAGCTTGACAGATGACGAGCTGGTGACCATGTCGGTACGGGAGTTAAACCAGCATCTCCGTGGCCTTACCAAAGAGGAAATTCTTCAGTTAAAGCAGCGGAGACGTACTTTAAAGAACCGGGGCTATGCCGCCAGCTGCCGTGTGAAGCGCGTCACCCAAAAAGAGGAACTGGAGAAGCAGAAGGCTCAGCTGCAGCAGGAGGTTGACAAGCTGGCTACAGAAAATGCCAGTATGAAGGTGGAGTTGGACGCGCTGCGCTCTAAGTATGAGGCCCTCCAGAGCTTTGCCAGGACTGTGGCCCGCAACCCTGTCACCACCCGGGCTCCGATGGCCTCCGTCATTGGGCCGCTCATCCCTGGTAAAGTAGCCGCCACCAGCGTCATCACCATTGTCAAGTCCAAAACTGAAGCCAGATCGTAGTAGCAGAATGGGTCAGAGGGAGAGTCATGTGATATTAACATGGCATTGGGTTAGCTATGGGAGTTCATAATTTGTTAATTGACACTAAAACTACTGTATGCTATCTTTATGAATCAAAAAATAAGATTTTTGGTTGTGGAGCTTGTATAGTCCCAATACCATAGTTATTATTTTGTGTTGCTCTATTCAGAGATAAAAACTGCAAAAATAGAAGTAGTTTAAACATAATTACATTTTTACATAGATACTGAGAAAACATAAGCTTTAGCTAACCCTTTGGCCTGATATTATGCACTGACTCGGAATGATAAATCCAAGCAAATTGTTGGTATAAACATTATGTGTCTTTAATCAGCTTGACAAAATCCAAATCTACTCAAATTGTCAAATTGTTGGTTTTATCTGTCAGGGCGTAAGCGTGGAGCGATGCATCCAAATTCACTATTTGTTTCTGTTTACGCCTTTGTGACAGACGTTAATGAACTTGTCATTGTCAATATGACTGGTAGATGCAATAATATATGTATGCACTGAAAGTACAAAGAGGTCTATTATATTTATGGCAAAAACGATCAGCGGTTCTAAAGGATATTGTTGCAGAGTGGAGCGCCATTCCAGTGTGACAAGCTTCCTCAACAATATCTGCAAAACCTGAATGTTATTACAGTACAATACCTTCATAATTTGTGGGTACGTTGTAGCCCATAAAACCTAGTTTTTGCTCATACCGAACATCTATGTTCAAGATATTTTCATTTCAAGATATTTATTCTTCTTTTGCTTCTTTTGTAATTACCATCAAACATTTCCAAAAGAAAACTTTACTCGAGCTTTACTGTTTGAATTGTTAAGGTGTTAAGGAAACTTTGTCTAATGTTTAGTTTTTGGTTTTATTAACATAGATTACTTCCATTGTTTATAGAAACGTAAAAAAGAGAAAAAAAATCCTGTGACATCTCTTTTTGCAATTGTACCGAAAGTGGCTTACTATTGAAGTCTGATAGCTTTTCTAGTGACTAGGCGCGTACTGTGGGGTAGCGCGTGATGTGATGTGTAAGTGACAAGTTGGCAGTGTTGTTCACTGTATAGATGTCAAAAAGCTGTGCTATTATAAAACAAATCTGTAGAGCTAAACTAGGTGGTGTAAACAAGGTCAAATGTCTTGTGCATAACAGCATCTGTGATTTCCCTTTGCTTCCTTGGTGTTTGTTACGAACATAAACTCATTACAAGTTCACCATATAAAGCCAGGTAAGGCAGAAATCTGGGTATTTGGTAAAAAGCTCAAATTTATGCTTTTTTTCTTTGAAAAAAATGGGTTTTACAGTGACTTTGTCTTTATTGACTTAAGAGTCAAACCGTTATAACAAAATCAATTAACTCATGATTTTTGTTCAAATAAAATCACAGAAATATATTAATTAACTTCAACAGCGCAGCATTACAAATAAAAGGTTTACCCACTGAACTTGTATACTGTACAAATGGTAGGCGTGGATTGAGGGTCTCTTATGCACTAAGCTCCTGCTTGTTTTGCTCAGGACAAAACAGGTCACTCTAAAAATGGAAAGGCTTTTTAGACAAAAAGCAGGAATGGCAGCTCTTTTTTCTGTTTATCTCCCTCTATCAATTTTGTTTTAAAATCAGCATTTCATAAAGGGCTTTTTCAATCCACACTCGGAAAGAGAGACATGGCACGATCATGTAAAATTCCAATCAACAGCAGCTGCCCCTGGTACTTCTCCCCTCCATCTGTGCCAAGTACAGTCCTCTAAAAAGGAATTTACCCGTGAAGATGCTTTACAACTCAAGGTGAAAGTTGTAGTTGGGTAATGGCAGAATGCTCTTCATCCAGCTCTCACTCACCTGCTGGTCAGTCTGTCTATAAGCATGTTGAGCTCATAAGTACCACTTCTCATGGCTCCATGCTCCTTTGGTTGGTGGCCATACCCTATCATCACAACATGCTTAACAAACTTGCATTGACTGGTAACTGTTGGAAAAATGTATATCTGAAATCTCTACATAGCCCAGTATTGGTGTTGACGTCCGTATTGCTGTGGCAGTCTCGTGGAGTGAATCTATTTTCTGTGTCAAGTGTCTTTTTAAAGGTGTTCCAAAGTGGCACCGTTCGACCAATCTCTCAGTCTGCGCTAAAGATGGGTGTTTCACACAGGTGTATAGTATGTAGCTACAAGTAGGTATTACTGACCATTGTGAAAAAAGTGACCCTTAATATGCAACTCAGTGGAAAAGGTGTGAAAGAGTAGTTGTAAGAGTAATCAATATTGTCATAGTGCTTATGGTCTGTTATTTAATATTTCGTACTCTTTTCTAGTTTTATTGTATTATATTTCTTCCATTTTATGCTCCGATTCAAGAGCAGTTGGCCCTTTTTCATAATATTGTATCAAATTGTATATGTGAGAGCAGTTGTGGTGGTTGCACTCAAGCCTTACTCACACATTTTAAACTTTAAATAGTTTATTTACTCATCCATAAGTCAGACATGGGTCTAGTACTTTGCTCTGGAGATTGTGCACTGACTAAAGTCAATGATTCTATGATTTTTGTGTCATAAGGGCCATTTGCAATATTTTCTTCTATTGTACGAGTGACGCATGGGTTTTGTTTGTTTAGTTTTTTCTACTGCTGCACCAGTTGCTTACGCTTACTGTAGCATCATTTACATACTGCATTTAGATCCTAGCACTGTTTGTGTATCAGATTATGTATCAGATTCAGCTGAAACAGTTTCACACATTATTGTTTTTGTTGTTACATGTTCAGGAGGAGGGTAGATAAAAGCATAGAGCTCTTGACATAGGCTTTGTCCATGAAATAATGCTTTGTAACAGTTGACTGTGCAGTTTGTATTCATGGAGTGGGTCTGTGTTCTGAAGCTATAAAAATCTGAAGAAAGTAAGTAATTCAAAGTTAATGGTTTGTTATTTTTCTGTATGGGTTGTAATAAATATTGCAGTACTTTGTATGAAAAAAACAATAGTTAATTCTAACTATTTATAAATTAAATTATTGTACTTTTGCAATGTAGATAAGTACTATGTATTCACATACAGTCAAAACTGTGGATTTAAATGTGATTCTCTGAGGTGTCTAAGTTATTGATGTACATATTGTATGTTTGTTGATACAGCTTACATTATTTTCTATAAGACCAATAAAATGTTTTGAAAAAGGAGTCATAGTTGTACTGATGATCATGTGAACACTTTAAAACACTGTTTAAATTGGGGTTTGTCTTTTTGTGGTGTCATTGACCCAGTTCGATACTTGTAAAAATAAACTGGTGGGGAAGGCTTTTGCCATCCAGGGTGGGTTTGAAGACAGCGATCATTTAGATGGCACAATTTCTTTTTCTGTGATCCAAAAAAAGCTGTGGGCGACCCACTTTGCCTAACCTCAGTGGACATATTTTTGGCCCGACACGAGTAAAACATTAGAGTCATGAAGGATGTCTAGGTGTGCTTGTCCTAGATTATAAGGAGTAGTGAGTTAGTCATCTTTGCTCCCTGTGGGCCTCTGAAGCCCCCTCTGTCTCAGCACACCTCATCAAACATCAGCCTCAGCAGCGCCTCAGCCCTGCACATTCAAAACACATCTCCAGAGAACAGCAACAGACAAAGAGACAGATGGCTGGAGACGCACATCTTACTCTCCATCCTGCAGGGCAAGTCCAAACCCCACCAAACTCCACCACCCGCTCCAGCAGCCCCTATCTCTACTGGACCGCTCCTACAGGCCTGGGTGACCTGTGTCTCAGAGAGCTCTCCTCAGGTGTCTGCTCCAGACAGGCGCACAGCCTCTGAAGACTTGATTAATTTGGTGGGCTGAGTTAACGTGAGCTGTGGGCAATCTAGGACAGCATTCTTCATCTTCACCCACTTCCGCAGCAGGTGCCTGCCCCAATTCTGAGGCAACAGCTTCTGCACAATTAATGTTTCCATCCTCATCATCAGCAAATGTTAATGCACTAGAGTGCTCACAAAACCTGGAGCAAAAGCTATAACCATGGTACGTAAATAAATAAATAAATAAATAAATAAACAAACAAATAAATAAATAGTGTTATAGGTGACGAATGGCACAAAGACCAGGGCATCAGACGATGTTACTACCTACACCTGTAAGCATGGCCTATGCCTTTCTGTGATGTGCTCAATTCAAGTTATGTTAAAAGTATAGGACAAAAGTGCCAGGCGGTTCAAAAACACAATATCTTTGAGATATTTAGCTCTATAGCTCCCCCTGCTGCTACTTAGGCCTTCTTGCAAATGTCTCATTTGGCCGGTTGGCATTTTCTCACGTAACAACAGCTATAGAATAGGATTCATGTGGATATTATAATATAACAGGCCTATATTAGCCTTTCTCTACGTTAAACATGGCCGTTTCTTATACCCTACCCACACGCTAAATGGAATACACATGCTACCAGGTGAATTGTGTGTGTATATGTGTACACACACACACACATATATATATATATATATATATATATATATATATATATATATATATATATATATATATATATATATATATATATATATATATATATATATATATATATATATATATATATATATATATATATATATATATATATATATATATATATATATATATATATATATATATATATATATATATATATATATATATATATATATATATGATATCTGTATGCTATGTGTGCTATATCCTTGGTCTATCACATGAGGATAGACAAGTTGTCGTGTCATGTGACAGTAGAGTTGACGTCATGCGCCACCGGCAGCCGTTAGTCTATCTAATCAAAGATAGCCAAAGAGACAGGCACAGTAAGTATTAGTGCGTCCACAGTTCCACACACACTCCCACATGATGAGTCCACTAACCCACAGGGACAGAGCCTGGAACAGGACCAAACTAAGCAGACTAAACTGGACTCAAACCAGGAACGTGCTATAAGAGACAACGCAGCATAGCAGCATAGAGTTTGTGAGAATGCTGTCGGTCTATAGGACATCAAAATAATAAGCACTGGGCACCGTCGACCGACTTGACGCAACGAGCGTCGTGCGTCAGTGCGTTGGGGAGGCGTTGGTGCATCTGTAGGCTGTTGTAGGTTGTTAAATCGCCGCGCCTGTCAGAGACAAGCATCCCACTATCCTGTACGAGAATATTTAACACTTTTATGTCAGAGTCTCCCTGTGCCTCTTAGAGTTGAAGAAGGTAAGCTAGCTGCGTTAATATGATTAAAAACGGCCATCACCAGCATCCAGTAAGCACGGCAACAGGGAAAGACGCAGGCACGACCCCCGCTGCAGCAGCATGCAGCCCCGAGAAGAGGAGACGGAAGATCCGAGTATGGTGCGATGGCTGGTGAGTGCACTATAGTGATCTGACGTGGTGTTTTAGCCTCTATCACTGCTTGGCCTGGTGTGTCTTATTTAAAAGGAAACTGCTCCGTCTTTTACTGGGCCGGTCTGCTGACCGTTCTAGGACTATCCCACTCAAGACTACTGGCTATCATTACATTCATAATGAACTTTTTTTCATCCGTTTTTTTTTTTTTTTTTTTCCAGGCTATAAACCCGTGTCAGGACTGTACCAACACTTGTTACTTTTTCTTGAGTAGGCCACTCTATGTTATTACATAACACTAGCTAGGCGCATTTAGTATGACCCTTGTTACAAGCAGTTATTGCAAAATAACCTAACCCATGAGGGCACTACAGGGACTGATTAGGCTTAATTGGATGGCTGGACTGCATATTTCTATTTCTAGGCGTAGCTCATTTTTACACAGGCCAACATGATGACACTTTTATTTAAATTCCAAATGTATTTCTTAGACTCTTCTAAACTGTTTATTGTAACTAATAATAATGCACTGTAATACCCTTAGATGTGTGTGCTATATTCCTGGTCTAATATAGTGCATAGCATGTTGGGCTTTCCTGGATGGATGAGTCTTGCATAGAGCTACAGAAACATTTTGAATACTTGTGTTGACCAGGATTATGGTGCCTTTCTTTAGTAAAATTCCTGCCAGTTAGGTGTGGCGGCTGGGCTGTATGTTTGGAGGAATGTTACAGAATATTTGGGATGCCACTATATTAACCGGTGGGATGAGCATGCAAAAAGCGCCTATGTCAACAAAGCTTATGACATCAACCCTCTCTGCCCTGCTGCCCACACCTGCCAGTTCCTGTGCTGTGAAGCAGTGCCCATCAGAGAACACTGGACACTAATTAGGACTATCTACTTATTCTTTCAGATGTTTTGGTTAGTGAAACAAGAGTTTAAAGTTCACTTGTTAATGATGTTGTAGGCTTCAAAGTCCACTTCCACTGTGTATCAGCTGACCATGTGAGTCTACATAAACACAAGCAGAGTATTCTGAGACAGTTTTTGGACTTGCCGTGTACATCAGCAAACTAAGTGTCTTTTTGATGCTTAGCTGCATCGTGGGTGTCCGCTAACAGTTTCTACCAATTAATATTTAATTCCTGCAGCGTAACACTGTCATGATCCACCCCCTCTAAAAAATACAAGAGGAATACAGTCACTCGTGGGTCATCAAGAAATCAAGCATGTCTTTAGACACAAATAACCCACTGCAAATTGTTATTTTGAAATTCTAAAATATTATGTACAAATCAATGATAACATATATTCAGTATCCAAATGATAAATTCGATAAAGAAAAAACTAAATTTTCCTGCCCCCATCTCTATTAGACATTACAGCCGTAAGTAATAATCTCCAATCAACCATGCAAAAAAATGGGCCTCTTCAGACCGCTTTCAGTTGCTGTTAAGTTTTTACAATAAATTGTAATAGTAAATGATCATTGGTCACATTTTTATAAAGTGCGTTCCCGCCTTCAAAGAACAGTATTGCTTTAGCCTTTAGTACGCTTTGTTTTACCTTGCACTCCTCCTTTGTTTTATAATTTATTTGTAATATTTGACATCTAACACAATCTAATCTTGATGTTCACCATATGTGTGCCTATAAAAATCTTTGTGCACAAGCAGAATAACTTGACAATACACATAATTATTCTAACTTTTGTATAATTGTTTTTTTCAGTTATGATATGGTACACTATGGCCACTCTAACCAGCTGCGACAGGCCAAAGCTATGGGAGATTACCTCATTGTTGGAGTGCACACTGACAGTAAGCTTATTTTCTCTATTTATATAACAATACAAATATGGATATTTATTGTTTCAAATTTTTGTTTCATATGGATTGTGATTACCAATGCATCACCATTTTTGTGCTTCTGTATAAAACTAAAGAAAAAACTTTTAATTGTCTTCTAGGTGAAATTGCAAAGCACAAAGGCCCACCAGTATTCACTCAGGAAGAACGGTACAAGATGGTGCGGGCAATAAAATGGGTGGATGAGGTGGTAGAGGGAGCACCTTATGTCACAACTCTGGAGACACTTGACAAATTCAACTGTGACTTCTGTGTACATGGGGGTACTTCACACTATTCTTTGTAACTTCAATAAATGCACAAATGATATGTTAACTTTAAAATGTTTTTTGTCTTTAGATGATATAACATTGACAGTAGATGGAAAAGACACATATGAAGAGGTGAAGAAGTCTGGGCGGTACAGGTGATGCCTGTTTTTCTTTTGAAAGCATTAGACCATTATCAACAAAATGGGTCAGTTAATGGTTTGCCATGTATTTCCAGGGAGTGTAAGCGAACACAGGGGGTTTCCACTACAGACCTGGTGGGCAGAATGCTGCTTATGACCAAAGCGCATCACAGCAACATAGTAGGTGCAACTCTGGTTCTCTCTTGTTCACTTAAATCATCTGAAATGCCTTAAATGCTTGTATGTTATCTTTTTCTAGGATAGCTCAAATTACCAACAGCACACAGACAATTTTGGGAAAGTAAGTTATAGTTTCTATAACTTGTTTTAAACACAAAGAATTATGAATCTGCCAAAATTAGCAATATATTGTGAGTCTCTATTTGGCGATATTTTATTGATATTGTGGGATGCTGTATTGAGTATATCACCATGCCATCTAAGATGTATTGGATTTAATTGTGAGGAACCCTGTGATTCCCAGCCCTACTAACAATGTGATAGAGAAGTTTTCACTGAAGTTGCCAAAGCCATGTTGGCCAGATGTCAACCATTGACAAACAAAGAGCTTTACTGTGGGGCCACTTGATAATCATGCTGCATTGCCCTCCCCTTCAAACTGAAGGCCACTGTTCGTCATGAGGAAGAAACTGCATTCTGTGGGCCTAAAGAGTGAAAAACAAGCTATGAATAAATATGAAATATGCCACCACAGGCTTGTTCTCATGCAGTTGTGTAAAAAGGTGGACAATGTAACATTGCTGGTGGGGTGAACATAGATCATGGTGAGCCGCACATTAGCTCTCCGCAGACCTGATGTGTAACTTGGCCTGCTGGTGTCACTTGCTTGTGTCCACGGACATAGATAACTTTTATGCCAAACTGTAGTACATTATAGGCACTGGAATAATATCTTCATTGAAGTTCCACAGAGAGCTTTAAAGTCAACACATTAGATGATACTGATGTAGTCTGTTTTATCCAGGGGTCTAATGCCCATAAGGGCCACAGTCCTTGGACAGGAGTGTCACAGTTCCTCCAGACCTCACAGAAGATCATCCAGTTTGCTTCAGGACAAGAACCTCAACCTGGAGACACAATAATTTATGTAGCAGGAGCCTTTGACCTATTCCGTATCCTTTAATCACTAAGCAATACCGATGTTTGTGACACCCAACTGTAGGAAGTAATTTTCATAAATAAATATCCTTATCTCAAGTTGTACTAGACATTGGGCATGTTGATTTTCTGGAAGCAGTGCATAAACTCTCAGACAAGCCATACATTATAGTGGGATTACATTTTGATCAAGTAAGAGTCCACTCTCTAATTGTTTATATGCAAACTGTGACACTGTGACTCTGACTTGTATCTCTAATTTCAGGAAGTTAATCGGTACAAAGGCAAAAACTACCCCATTATGAATATCCACGAGAGAACACTCAGCGTCCTGGCATGTCGAGTAGGTGATTTTCTTTTACACAAAACAACATGATTCCACTTTGACTCTATAAACAATTGTACATTTTACAGTATGTATCAGAAGTTGTGATTGGTGCCCCATTTGCTGTCACAAAAGATTTACTTGATCATTTTAAGGTACATAACATACTATTTCCACATAAACAAATCTACAGTAAAGGAGAACATTGAATCATGTGTTACTTTTAGGTGGATGTAGTTTGTCACGGAAAGACTCAAATATATCCCGCCAAAGATGGCTCTGATCCTTATGCTGTAAGACTCATTTTGTCTGTTTGTTTCATACAAAAATACATTTGTGTGTTTCATAATAACAGATATTGTTTTACTTTGAACTCAGGAACCTAGAAGAATAGGAATCTTACGCACAGTGGATAGTGGGAACAGCCTCACAACTGATGCGATTGTGCAGAGAATAATCAAAAATAGGTAAAATTAATAAAATTAGGTGTATTTAATTCAATTGATCAAAGCATAGTTTGTGATGTGGCTAGGAAAGAATTTATAGACTTTTTGTATTTTACAGGTTGCTGTTTGAAGCCAGAAACCAGAAGAAAGAAGCCAAAGAGATTGCAGTCATTCAGGCCATGAAACGACAAGAGGAGGAAAAGAGTAAAAGGCAGAGCCCAGACTGTCAAGTCAAAATAAGTGTCAACCCATCCCCGAAAAACACATCTATTTGAACTTCTACTGATCAAATGTGTGTTATGAGACACTACTGATAGCAGTCCTTACATTTTATACCAGTGCCGTGCAGTCTATAATCACACCAGCAGATACATGACGTCTCTGTTGGAAGTGGTTCTCTGTATTTTTTAATATAATGTTCCACATATGCAAGGTCATGTTTCTCCTGTAGCAGCAGTACCAATGGGCTCACTTGAATAAACCACATAGGCGCTTGAGCCACAAGATAGCAGCTATAGGTGTACAACTATATTTTCAAAACAGAAAAAGAAAAATGGAAACTAATCATGTAACCTACTTATTTTTTCAGTTCTGATTAATTTCTCTTACTGTTATTATGCAGGTGGTCAGCTGGAGGCATTACTATTTATATGGGGCTTTTGTTGCCTTTTTAGCACTGTAATTTTACTGTGTATTCACTTATGTATTTATATGTATGCATTATAAAATACTATTGGGAAAGCTTGAACCGCTCAGGTTTTGGAGGATAGGACATGCAATTTGGTTGTTTGGATGTGTAAAGATAGCAAAAATATAATTTATAAAAAAAATATGAAACCTCATGATGTGTATATAATTGCGACTGACAGTCTAGGCACTGATCTATAGACTCAGTATTGTTCTGGTCTGTTTAAACAGAGATGTTTCAACAAAAAACACATAGCCTCTATGCACTCATATATTGGAGTGCATTTTAATCCTATACATTAGATCATGAGCAGCACAGCTGATTGTTTCAGCTCAAATGCGTTAAGCCTTTTATTTTGTATTATATTCCTTGTATATCATTCTGAAACTATGCCACATTTACTCAACTGTTAAGTTTGAACTGTACAAATTTACTTCTGTATCATATGGAACTGGATTTGGAGTATATTTTTTGTAGATCATATTTTTCTCACCTCTTTTGATTGGAAATTCAAAATATGTTCATAAGATTAATTGGTGTGTTATGTGTTATTATGTGCGTCAAATGAGAATGTGTCGGTGTAGGCCATGTAGGGTGACAGTGGAAAAGTAAAAACAATAAAATAATTATTGCTGATAAAAAAAAAAAAAGAGTCAAAGCTGTAAGAGTGGAAATGTGCTTTTTTATTGCATTTTTTTTTGTTTTATTTAACTAAACATCAGTAACAACAACAAAGAAATACATTAAATATTCTAATAGTATTCTTCAGTATTCTAATATCAGTAACATTGGGATTTATTTTAATAAACAACTACAGTTCAAGAAAAGTACAAGAAAAGATGACTTATTTGTATTATCAGAAAATGTAGGATTTAACATATTTAACAATCGTCCCTAATTTGAAGCGTAATGACGTCACAGTTGCTCTTGAACCTGCACGCGCGGCAGCTGCAGATGCCTCTAACTAATAATGACCACGCCCCCTCTCCTCTTCTCCAAAAAATGCATGATCAGTTTGGAAATTGAAACTGGTTGGTTCAAAATCTAACTGACGATGCACAGATGTTTAAATATTCTTCCGGCCTCACTGCAGGTAGACGTTTTCCCAGAATTTTACAACAAACAATACTTTGCACTAAGGGCTGGCGGTATCACTGTTGTGTAGATGTGTATGGGACTGTGCCTCAAACAGCATGTCACTGAAGAAGAGAAAAGGGCAAAACTGAAAAACTCACAAATAGACCTAGACCTCTCCAAACATGCGGAAACGGAAACTAATGTTGTAAAGATTCTTCTTCTTGGTAAGTAAAGAAGTAGTAATAATGTTATTTCAAATAATTTCTTGGTTTGACCCATGTCTGTTTCTAGGGACAGCTGAGAGTGGTAAGAGCACGTTGATCAAACAAATAAAGATAATCCATAGTCAGGGTTTTTCTGAACAGGAGCTTCTCAGTTTTAAGGTAAATTAGATATGAATATTGCAGCACAAATGAAATGACTAAAAAGGATCATATTTCAGTATAATTGAGTACAAATTGTCTTTACAGCCTGCAGTATTCGACAACCTCCTCACTTCAATGAAGTTTGTCCTCCGGGGCATGGGGATTCTGAGGATAAATCTATCCAAAAAACAAAACAAGGTGAAAAAATAAAATCCTTATTAGTTTCGCGTCATGTAGTATTGCAATTCCTCACTGACCCACTAGATGGTAGTCTGCCTACAGTGCGTGCAGTGTGATGACAAATGGGACAGTATGATGTAATAACATTTATTAAAATGCGTTAACCAAAGTGAAAAGTAATTTAACTTTTTACCTTTATATAGTTAAAAGTGAAAAATAGATTTTAGGGCTGCAAGATTGCTAGGACTACACTAATTTTGTTTACATAATATTTTTGTTCTCTTCTCAGTATCAAATGTTAAATGTTTGTTAAAAATCTAAACATTGAACAGACTCTTATATCAAAACATAAATCACAAATTAACACAATTAATCTATTAGAAAAATGTCACTTATATATTTTTTCTAAAATTGTTCAGCAGATTACATGTTTTATTTCATGTATGGTTTGACAAAAAGTACACTTACTGATGTCCTTTCTTTGATAGGGTCATGGGGGATTTAAAATGTTTATCTGTTGTCTTTATTTATCTGAAAATCAGGTGCATGCCTGTTCGATCCTGTCGTGCAGCCAGTGTCTGGGAGAGGACCAGGAGCTACTCCCCTTTGTGGCCCAGGCCTTCTGTGCTCTGTGGTCTGACCGTGGAGTCCGGTCTGCTGCAGCCAGAGGTTATGAGTTTGAGCTCAACGACTCTGCCCTCTAGTGAGTAGTGTGTGACCTGAGGTGCAGCATGCTGCACACAGCCCATTTACATCTCAGTGGAAATGTCAAGGTAAATTACATAGAGAGGAGCAGCTCTCCGGTAGACTACAGCCCAACAGTAAGCCTAGTGCCAGGAATAGGTCAGGAAATTATGTCAGCAACAACATGCTGGAAGGAGAGTACTAAACTGGAACTAAATATAAAACATGAATTCAGAACTCTGGTGGTGAGATGTGAAATGCATGTAGAGACTGCAGCCTCCTTTAAATTAATTTAGCTCTTGCTGTTGCATCTGAATACACAGATACATTTCTATTGAGCTTATCTTTAAATGGTTTGGGATTAGACCTGGAAAATAACACATTTTGAAGTATGACAAATTACTGTGAAAAAGTAGGCAAACGATAATATTGAATGCCATCAGGCCACTGACACAATAACCCTAAAACAGGGTTGCCTCCAAAAAAAAACAATTCTATGCACATAGTACTGTTAATGAACATGAGCTGCAACAACTAACCACTTAATGAGTCATAGAAGTTCCACACAATAAATATTGACTCCCAAAAATAATTGCAATAAGTCGATATAGTAATTATCCTGACAGGCCTATTTGGGATGCCATTTTTAAAAGCAAACTCAAATCTTTACCTTTTACTACATCATTGTAGAGGTACCATGCTAACTCACCTAAACCTTAGTATTACAAATTTGTGTCATCCATTTTGTTCATTCCTTTGCTCCTTTTAGTGACATGGCTATGATCTTTTTATATCAATAATGAAATATCTAATTTTGTTGCATTGTGCGTTCTACTAGGGGACTTCAACGCCTACGTAGGTAACGAGAGTGACACCTGGATGGGGGTGATCGGGAAGAATTGCCTCCCTAATCTGAACCCGAGTGGTGTTCTGTTGTTGGACTCCTGTGCTAGTCAGTTTGTCCATAACGAACACCATATTCGAGCACAAGGGTCTCCATTAGTGCATATGACACCAGTACACCCTAAGTTGGTGGTCGATGATCGATTTTGTTGTCATGTCATCTGACCTCTTCATCCAAGTGTCCTTCTGACCTTGGACACTTCGGTGAAGAGAGGGGCAGAGCTGGTGGTGAGTTGGATGCGCTGGCAGAGGAGGAAGCCGGACAGACCTGGCCAGCCTAAAAGTATGGTGAGGGTCTGTTGGGGACGTCTGGTGGAGCCCTCTATCAGGGGGGCTTTCAACTGACACCTCTGGGAGAGTTCTCCCAGATCCTGGGGGAGGTAGGGGACATGGATTCTGAGTGGGCCATGTTCTCTCCCTCTATTGTCGATGCTTGCTCTGGTCGTAAGGTCTGCGGTGCTTGTGGTACTCGGTGGTGGACATTAGAAGTAAGGGATGCCATCAGGTTGAAGGAGTCTTATTGAGCCTTGCTGGCTTGTAGGACTCCTGAGACAGCTGAAGGGTACCAGCGGGCCAAGTGCCAGTGGCTTGCACGGTCGCTGAGGCAAAAACTTGGGGTTGTGAGGAGTTTGGGGAGGCCATGGAGGAGGACTGTTGGATGGCCTCAAAGAGATTCTGGCACTGTTAGACGCCTCAGGAGGGGGAAGCAGTGCTTCACCATCACTGATAACAGTGCAGATGGAGAGCTGTTGACCTCAACTGCGGATGTTGTTGGACTTTTAGGTTCCCACTGTCTTCCGAGGAGGAAGCAGAGACTTGGCACCCAGAGGTGGACTCGTCCATCACCCTGGCTGAAATCACCGAGGTGGCTGGCAAGCTCCTTGGTGGCAATGCTCTGGGGGTGGACGAGATCCTTCCCGAGTACCTCAAGTCTCTGTATGTTGTGTGGCTGTCATGGCTGACATGTCTCTGCAACATCACGTGGGGCAGACCGGGGTGGTGGTCCCTCTGTTTAAGAGGCGAGGGGGGGTGGGGGGTTTGCTCTCAATCGGGTCCTCAAGGGCTCATGGGAGTTTGCCCAACCAGTCCATATTTGTTTTGTGGATCTGAAGAAGGTATTCGACCGTGTCCCACTTGGTGCCCTTTGGGGGGTGCTCCAGGAACATGGGGTGCAGGGCGCTTTGCTAAGGGCTGTCGGCTCCACGTATGTCCAGAGCAGGAGCCGAGTTCGCATTGCCAGCAGTAAGTTAGACCTGTTCCCGGTGCATGTTGGACTCTGCCAGGGCTGCCTTTTTTATCGGTTCTGTTCATTGTATTTATGGACAGAATTTCTAGGCGCAGCCAGGGGCTGGAGGGGGTCCAGGTCGGGAACCACAGGATCTCATCCCTGCTGATTGCAGATGATGTTGTCCTGATGGCTTCATTGCACCAGGACCTGCAGCAGGCACTGGGGCAGTTTCCAGCCTAGTGTGAAGTGGCTGAGATGAGAATCAGATCCTCCAAAGGCCATGGTTCTTGACCGGAAAAAGGTGTCTTGCCCTCTCCTGGTGGCTGGTGAGTCTCTGCCTCTAGTGGAGGAGTTCAAGGTTATCAGGGTCTTGTTCACGAGTGAGGGACAGCTGGAGCATGAGTTTGACAAGCGGATCGGTGCAGCGTTCGCAGTGATGGGGTTGCTGTACCGTTCTGTCGTGGTGAAAAAGGAGCTGAACCGAAAAGCAAAGCTCTCGATTTACCAGGCAATCTCCGTTCCTACTCTCACCTATGGTCATGACCGAAAGGACAAGATCACGGGTACAAGCTGTTGAAAGGGGTTTCCCCCAGGGTGGCTGGGTGCTCCCTCAGAGATAAGGTGAGGAGCTCGGTCACATGGGGGGAGCTTGGGGTAGAGCTGCTGCTCCTCCACGTTGAGAGGAGCCAGATGAGGTGGCTCGGGCATCTGTTCAGGATGCCTCCTGGATGCCTCCCTAGGGAGGTGTTCCGGGCATGTCCCACCAGAAGGCCCCGGGGAAGACCCAGGACACTCTGGAGGGACTATGTCTCTCGGTTGGCTTGGGAACGCCTTGGGGTCCCACCGGAGGAGCTGGTGGACGTGTGTGGGGAGGGGGAAGTCTGGGAGTCCCTGCTTTGATGGCTGCCCCGCGAACCAGCCCCAGATAATTTTGTTGCTTTTGTAAAATAAAAATGACAAATCTGATCTGACTAATTTAATTTTTGTTTGAATAACCCAAGATCAAAATAGCAGTTGCCTCATTGGGCTTCAGTAAATTTTGGTTTTAACAGAACGTGTTAGTCAATCATCTTATATTAATGGATGACTGTTTCATTGTTTGCTTTTCTAACATTGACAGGAACCAAGCAAATGCATAACTGTCCCAGAGAATCCCCTGTCCTTTAACAGTCAGCCTTGACAAGGAAAAATGCCCAAAAAAAAAAAAAACAGTGGGAAAAAGAGAAACCTAGAGGAGAGCCACAGTGATCCCTCACTGTGGTTCTCTACCATGGACAGACAAGCTGTAGATCTAGAGGTCATAGTAAATCTGACTTTTAAAAATCTTTTCACGAGGCACAAGGCAGTGATAGTTGTTCCCCCAAATGTGTGTCATCAACTTTAGATGACATGTCTGTTGTACATTTTGAGTTTCATTGTCAGAGCACAGTGGTTGAGATGGCACAATCATAAAACTAGATATTTTTTTTTCTTTTCACACTGCTGGACACTGCATCAATTTCCCCCTCCTGAAATATTGGATTAGTCATGACACTTTCAACTTCCCTAGTACCTGAAACCTTTAAAATGTGTTAAATGGTTTTCTTGAAGAGGTTTCACCTTCACAGATAATCTATAGTGTAAAATGTTGCACAGTCATATCATAGGTTTTTGCAATACTGTATAAAATCAGTTACTAAATCTACTTTTGCTCATTGTGTTAAAGTTTAATTTGTGGTGTTTTGTTCTTTTCTCTTCAGCCTCTTTGAAAATTTGAGTCGAATCATCTCTCCCAACTACATTCCCTCAGAGGCTGATGTTTTAAGAGTACGGGTACGAACCTGTGGGATCATTGAAACACAATTTCAGGTTAATGATTTTGTTTTTCGGTAAGACCATTTACTTTCATTATTGCTTTTGATATGACACAACACTGTACATATGCTGAAATAAATGCATTACTCGCCCTTTATGCCACAACTGTGTAATAAGACTTGGTTAATAAATGGCATTCTGTACAAAATACTACGCAAAGCAACGACATCTTCATGTGGACAAGCAGGGCGAGGACCCTCCACCCAAAAAGTTACAGTACACTTTTAATGAGTACACCTGTATTTTCACTGTCTACAAAAATTTTCAAGCCAGTAACATTCAAGGTTTTTATAAGACATGTACATTTTTGTACTGCATTATATTGGTTCTGGGCCATGTATAAAAATATAGTGTTATTTATTTACCGTTAACACTGGTTATTTACCATTTACCTGGTATTCCACAAAAAAGCGCACTATGCAACTTTTCTGGTGAGGGCTTGTATCTATGGAGATCGTATTATTACTTAAAACATGTATTCTTCCTGTGAGTGGGATTACCTCTCAACAAATCTGACTTGTACAGTATAGGCCGTCACACGTATCTATATCCAAGAAAGTTACACGGATGTAAATTAGCCTGCATAGCTAACTCTGGCACTTTTACATGCTGTACTAACACATGTTGATCAATGTGCACTGTCCCATATTTAATAAATAAACATAAACATGTACAATAATATTAAACTGATTCATAAAGAGCTACATAGGCATTAGTGTTTTTTTTAAATGTAAGGTGAAGTAAGTTTACCCGGAATCCTTGAGTTGGGTATAACTGCATCACTGACGGTAAAGGGACCTGCCATCTCTCCTGCTTATAAAATATGAATGATCTCCTCTTTTTCTTGCTATATCTTACTCCTGTCAGTCGTTCTCCATTTCAGGAAATCAACGGTCCAAAATGTTTTAACAGTAGATACAAAAATATTTACAGAGGGAATTTTGGATATCTCATTTAGTATTTGAGTAGATACGTATTTATTGTGTAACCAGTCACATTTTTCCTAATTTTTTGGAGATAAAACTTACATTTTATGATAATTTCATGTTTGATTTATCAGTCAAAACCTTTTAAGTGAAACTTTAAGGAGTGATCTTCATGTAAGAAAAATAATGAAATAAACTGAACAAAAAACATCTCATTTATCATTTGGCTAATGTTTGATATTGTTTGTTGCTACAAATCGTGGCATCCACATCCTGAAAACACACAGCAGAACAGATGTAGGCGGCTCGCAACCATTTTCAGTTTGACATCAGAGAAAAGGCTGTCAAATGCTACGCTTAACGCTACAGTCATCAAGCTTGTTAGAGCCAACTCTTGACTCTGGGGATAAAAGCTTTAATGCTTCTGACATGACTTCTGTAATCTTCTGGCCCCATTGGGAACTTGTTACCTGTGTCGCCAAGACCCACAGTTTCTGTGAGAGCGATATAGCCCATATGCTGCATCTACATTTTTAAACTTTACTTCCTTTTCTTTGTTGCTAGACACAGAACTTTAATGGGCCTATCTGAGCTTATAAAAATTGTTGTTGAACATTTTTATGTTGGCAGATTTTATGATGTTGGAGGACAGTGCAGTGAGCGAAGAAAGTGGCTCAACTGTTTCGACTGCATTGATGCCATTTTGTTTGTTGTGGCACTAAGCAGCTATGATGGCACACTGACAGGACAGTCATCAATGGTGTGTTATTGAAAGATCACAATACTGTTATTTGAGGGGGCTGGATAATTGATTCCTCTTTTCTTATAGAATAAGTTACAGCAGAGTCTTGAACTTTTCTCATCCATCTGTAACAATGGGATTTTTAACAGCACGTCACTGGTAAATATGCAGTCCTCAAATGTGCTCATAGTATCTTTGATAAGTATCCATTTTGGACAAGCACAGCTGTACTGTGGGTGCTAAATCTGATCTGTTGTCATCCTCAGGTGTTACTTTTAAATGAATATCTTTGAAACTATTTTTGTTTAGATTTTGTTCATGAACAAGGCAGATCTTTTCCAAGAGAAGATTTTAAAATCTGGAAGGCACTTAAAATTGTACCTGCCTTCATATACGGGTGAGAATAACATTCTGACCTAGTGGATATGGCAAAAACTCTTCTTTTCTGGTTTCCTGGGTCCTCTCCTGCCTCTTGGGTAATCACTATTCTTTTTGACCAATGTGTTGCATGCACCTCCACTGCCCCTGAACGGGTTACTGTATTTCTCAAGCTTAGGAACAAGACTAATAATGTACTAAAGGCAGTAAGAAAGAATGAACAGCCCTCAAGTTTCACTTCATATTTTATTGCCTGATTTTCATTTTCTTATTCTTCATTAGGAGCAGACTGTGAGGTGGATGCAGCTGCCAATTACATCACTACAATGTTTTCATCGTGTAACACCAATACTGACAAACCTGTGTATCATCACTTCACAACTGCCACAGACAGTGACACTACACATGTGGCCTTCCAGATGCTCACTCAACAGATTTTAATGGAAAATATTGGTGCTTTCCATTTGCACTAGAGATCAGATTTTTGTTCAGGGTTTTGCATTATACACACTATAGCGTTTTACAATGTGATTTTGATATTTTAATAAAATGTTTTTAAATCATTAACTAACCATTGGTTTTATATAGTGCCTTTTAAGGTGGCCTAAGCGCTTAAAAAAGCTTTATGATCAGTCTCCTTATCCCCCAACAAAATACCGTTTCTTTATTAAATATAACACAAAATATGTGACAAAACTCTCTTGAACGTTTGAATTGAGTAGGCTATAAAATAGCTGCATATAGTCTACATTTATTTAATGAAAACTCATGTTTTGGCACCATACCATAACATTCAATGACAAAATCAAAAAGAATCCCCGTGCAACAACTGTATAAACCTCGGAGTGGTTTTCATGCGTAGAAGAGGCACCCCTGGGCGCGTTGCTCAGTCTGCTGCACAGTCCGCTGCGTCCAGGGAGAGGAAGACTTCAGCCGAGCATTTAAAGGAGCCTTTCAGTTCTTGGAAGAGTTCACAACTCTGCAGGTTTGGTGTAATTTCTTTGATGCAAACGGGCTGTGTGGAACAGAAATATTTAAGTAGCCAAAGACGTTTTGTGATGAGCTTTTAGGCCTATAATAGCATGGGATTTAGCTTTAAGGACAGACATTGACTGACCATGGTCTTGAAGAAACTGCGTGGCGTAAGTTCTGAAAGCAAGTTGGCCGCTGACTCTGAGCTGTCTGTCGGTTGCGTCTCGCCTCTCTTTGCGTATGGAGACCGCCGGATCCCGGACAACAAACCAGATGCCCTGCCCACTGAGTAGTAACTTGGTCCGCCGGCCATCTGTTTGTACCACCCCTCCGTCGGACTGCACGCCAAAAGCACGAAAAACACTGTGATGCAGCAGCAGAGTTTGACTGACATTTCCATGCCGTAGGCTGGGAGTTCTTTGTGAGTCCTTTGTGTCACTGCTCTAAACGCTCTGCTCAAACTTGCCTCTCCTCTTATAGGTGAGCGGCGTCATGGTGTCGTCAGCTGGAGTGCGAGTGATGAAGATGAACTGAGACTTTACGCACGAGTCCCATTTTCTTGTAGTAGCCCAGACCTAATGATTAAAAAAACCAAACATGCGAACAACTAGTTAATTTGAACGTTAATGGACATTCCAAGCCAAATACACAAATTCAGAAACCATAACAAATGGATCATAGCCTACATACAGAGGAAGGCTATGATATGTCTTTAGCCACGAAGCCAAAGCATCACGGAACAACTCATGTTTAACCACAGTCTCACAGCTTTTCAAATTCCAATGATGACCTCCACAGTGCCCTCATCACCTATGTCCCGCACGTTCCAGTTATTGTCACCCCAGACTTCCCTTTAGGCCTACTTACCTGCTGCAACACTGCAATTTCCCTTTGTTGGGACAAATAAAGGTTCTCTCATCTTAACTCTGGGCTGCTAGATTATGTATTTAATAATAATCACTCAAACTACTCTGTAAAACCATTAGGATATATATATATATATATATATATATATATATATATATATATATATATATATATATATATATATATATATATATATATATATATGTGTGGTAAGAATCATGTAACTTGCAGAGACAATTATTTCCCTTTATAGTGCAGTATAAGATCCATCCACTTCCATAGGCTCAAATCATGAGCTGATAGAGGAGAAACAGTCTGGGTTTGGGTAAAATATTTATAATCTAATTATTAATTTATTTATAACACTATGTAGACCCATTGTAACGCCAAATGGACCTAACTTGTTTATGACCCTGTGTCATATCTCACAAAGCGCACGTTGAGTTTATTGTGGCATCCTCATAAAAGCAAGTCACTCAGTTTCACTGCTACGCCTAAAATCTGAAAACATGGCCCCATGTAGCCTAGGAGAAACATTGGGCCAATTTATATTTTCGAATGGAGCCCACGCGCTGACACCAATCATTCTTCATGGCACAGGTGAGATCTCAGTGGCTCTTCTCTCCAAAGAGAGCAACTTTCTGTGTGAGATCTGCTCTGGAAAAACCTATGCAATTGTGCATGAGCCTGGTGAGAACAACTTCGCCACCTAGTGGAACATTTCTAAAACCACATTTAAAGTTCCACTTGAACTCATTCAATTCAGTTTACTTTTGTAAAGTCCAAAATCACGGCAGCATTTGCCTCTTAGGGCTGAACATGAGAACTTGATTTAACTAACAGAAAGCTAGACAATCAACAATAAAACAGAAACAGACAAGCAAATGGAAGCAAATGAATGTCCCAGAACATCCCTTGTCCTTAGACCCTGCTTTTCAGCAATAAATAAATAAATAAATAAATAAATAAATAAATAAATAAATAAATAAATAAATAAATAAATAAATAAATAAATAAATAAATACAATAAAAAAATAAAAAACAGTGGGAAAAAAGAAAACCTTGAGGAGAACCACAGTGAAGGAGAGATCCACTCCCATGGATGGACAGGCTGCAGATGTGTCCAGGACTAATGTGCATCCATTTGCAGATAGAGTTCAAGTCTATAGGGCCAGAGCCCACCCAACTAAGGACAGAGAGGGGCCCCACCCACGGCAGGATGGGAGCCACCCCAGCCAGATGAGAGAAGGGAGTGTCCGGGTCTACAGAACAGGATTAAGGAACAGTAGGGGATCTAATGTCCAGTCATCACCGGGGGGTCAGCGGTGAGGCATCTGAAACAGTTGCACTCCCCAGAGAGGAGTGGGACAGGGAGCAATATGTGAATAGCAATGAACGGCCTCCAGGTGAACTGTACCGTGAATGCTGTTGACAGGGAAAATAGGAGGAAACAGAGGATCGTGCTCAGGTTACCATACTTCCCCCAGCATATCTACTCCTATAGGCAGCTTAACTAAAACTGCAGGTTTTATTTATGATCCTAACTGACCTGGCTGTAAGCAAATTCAAAGAGGAAAGTTTTGTTTTCAGGGCCGCAGAGAACATTCAGGTTTTTAAAAGCAGGCTCAAGACCCATCTTTTTAGCATAGCTTTTGATTAGTATTTATCATTTTAGTTTACTTCTCTATTTATTTAGTCTTATTTAGGCTGGCTAGTGTGTTTATGTCTTACTTATGTTTTATTTACTTGTTTAGTTTTGACTTATTTTATTATTTTTAATCATTTTAGATTTGCCAGTGTTTCCTCTGAGGAGCCCTCTGCACCGGGAGCTGTGGTTGGCTGTGGCTCCTGGGCCCTGGCTCGTGGGCCCTGGAGGTTTGGTCTTGACCTCATCTCTTCTCTGGGCCCTGGGCTGGTGTCCTGTGGCTGCGGGTGACCCTGGTGCAGATGGTTCCTCTGGTGGCGCTCTCTCATCTGGTTCATCTTTATCCAGCCATCTTTAATGCATTGCATTAAACATATTTTAGATGAAACCAAAGGTATTTTAACATGTGTTGGGGTGGGGGGTGGGAGTGTGCGTTGGGGTGGGGGGTTGTTTGGTTGTGTTTATTGATGTGTTGGGGTTGGGTTGTTTGGCTGTGGGGTGGTTGGGTGGGTTTGGTGGGTGGGACTGATTTTAATGCTTTGTAAAGCACTTTGTGTTACATTCTTTTTTGTATGAAAAGCGCTTTATAAATAAAGTTTGATTTGATTTGATTTGATCCTGGTCTTAAATGTAGAGACTGTGGGAGCCTTTCAATATGGGCAGGGAGCTGATTCCATATCACAGGAGCTTGGTAAGTGAAAGCGCTCCCTCCTACTGAGCTTTTAGACACTCTAGGAACCACCAGTAGTCCAGTATTTTGAGAGCGGTGCTCTGTTTTAATGATATGGTACTATATACCATCTTGCAGATACAATGGGGCCACAGCCTTTATGGCTTTATATGTATGACTGGGGTGATGTGCTCTCTTCTCTTAGTTCCTGTTAAGAGACTGGCTACTGCATTTTGAACTAGTTTAAAGCTTTTTATAGAGTTTTTAGGGCTTATGGCTAGTACAGAGTGACAGTATTCTGGCCTTGATGTAACAAATGCATGGATATGTTTTTCAGCATTAAGATTTTTCTGATTTTGGTGATATTACACAGGTGGAAGAAGGCTGTTCTACAGGCTTGGTTTATATGTGGAGTGAATGAGAGCTCTTGGTCAAATAAGACTCCAAAGTTCCTTACAGTGGAGCTGGAGGCTACACTGACACTGTCTGGAGTGACACTCTGGTCAGATAGAGTCAGGCCTTTGGGGCCTAGAACAATGACCTTTTTTCAGGGTTAAGAAGCAGATAATTAAGTCTCCAGGTTTTTCTGTCCTTCACACAGGCACTAAGTCTGTCTACTCCATCAGTCTGGTCTGGTTTCATTGATTAGTACAGCTGTGTGTGTCATCAGCATAGCAGTGGAAGTTAATGCTGTTTTCTGATGATATTACCCAACAGTAACAGTAGTAATATAAAGTGACAGTAGTAATATAAAGTGTGAACAGGATTCATCAGTTCAAACGTTAATTCTGTATCATTAGACCTAATTTGTTCTAAACTTGAGGTTTATCTTGTTCTACTTTTTAACATTCTACAATCACAGACTTTCTTGACATTTGATCTAGCCAAACAGATCACAGCTGTGATTGTAGACCTATTCTGATAAATCAAAAAAGAAAGTAGAAACCCAGCTAGACTATCCTTTATCAAAAAAGGTAGGCTATAGTTTCATGGCCTAATTGCAAAATATAGGATAAAGGGAATGGATTTAGAAGCCTAGAAGTTTAAGATGGTTGGCTTTAGTTGGACGTAGGCTCTGGTCTACAGAACAACAAGATTAGGCTATTTAAAAAATAAAAAAAAACTATATGCATCTATATATACTATATATGCCTATATATTATATAGGCATATATTTGGGTCTCCTCGCCTGGCCCTCTCCAAATCACAGTCTTTGAGAACACATTTTGAGGTTGAGGTTAATAACTTTATAAGAATAGAATAAAGATAGCTTTCACAATGCCAAACCCATTCCAACTCCCATTCTATTAAAACGAAACTTAAGAGATCTACAAAATAGGCGGAAACGAAAGAGATCAGTAGTGTCGGTGAATGTGCCGCACAGAGGACGCGCGCTCGCGCCACTGTCCCGAGGTGAGTTTATTTATGCAAATTTATCCTCCACCTCCACCTCCACCTGTCCCAGAAAAGCTAGTGTAAAGGTTTATCTGTCAGCTACAACAAGTCAGCTCGAGCGAAGATAGCCACGTACTGCAACAGCACAGTCGGTAACATGTTTTCATCCTTACTCTTTCTTTAGCATTTTGTAAGTCGTAAACATGTTCTTTAATGAAATGAAATGCATGAACGTGATACCAGAAAGTTAGCCTGCATGTAGCGCTCATGTGACGCAGAGAGGGACTGTCAGGAGTATATCAGTACTAGATTCAGGCCTACATAAAGTAACAGGCTTATAAATGTAGCGGTATGTAGCTATTATCTGAGAGACAAACAGGAAGTGTGTTAAACTTGTTCTGTTCCGTGATTGGCTACTGGACTCGGAACGTCGCATAGAAATTTTATTAAAGTGTGATGTCTAGGTAGTTTCCCCAACGTCAACGACCACATCATAATGCCTTTAACAAGACTTTTATTGTAGATAAACGCGTGTCTTCATTAAGCTATGTTCTGATAGACCTTATGTACGCTTGATACGTAACTAAAATATCTTCAATTTCCTTTTGTTTGTCATAGTGATCATGGTGAGGAGTGAGACCTTGTTTTTTCTCTGCTTTGTTTGGCCAATGAAAGAACGAGAGCTGAAAAAAAAAAGTTATTCTCCATTTATGAAGTTATATGCGTAAACTGTGCCGACACTGATTTTCACCGGGAATGTTTGTCTACCTACAATCTTGTTTTTTGATTCAACGGCATTAGTAAAAATAAATGCATAGCTTATGAGCAAAAGTGAAAGTAAAGTTTTTACTAAGCATAATGTTTTACCTACAGATACCGTTTAGAGATGAAGTGTCCTGCCTGTAAACATCACAATTTGGAGAAGGAAGCAAACTTCTGCTGTAAATGTGGTAATAAGTTACAGTCACAACCTGCTGTCACACAAGGTAGGTGAATAATGAAGGGTCGTCAGTGGGCTTGTTGTGGAGTAATTAAAATGTGTTATACTAAACATATTTAGAGGTGAATATATCAGCTTGACAGTAAAATACAGTTTAACAATGTTCTCTACATTTTTTGTTTTATCCACAAGAGGGCAGTGTCATATCATACACACCTAGGTCCTACATCTCACTTTGCTTTTCATGGAGTGTCTCACTTATGGGCCTTGCTATGATGATCTTTTTTTGATTGATCCAGATGCTGCTGCCACTGACAGCACTGCAGAGAATAATGATAAACCACGAAAATGTCCAAATGAAGAGACAAATACTAAAAGAAAGGTAATGACAACAAACAATTTTTCTATATTATTTACTTTTTACTACTGCATTTTTCACATAGGTTGCTGTTAAGTTGAAATTTGTCTCTTGCTTGTAACATAGAGCATTTTTATGGTATTAATTTTGTGGTGTTGTGTAGAGAAAAAAAAGGAAGAAAAGCAAGAAGAAGAAAGATGACGATATGGCAACAGACCCCGAACAATCCGATTTGTCGCTTGTTCCAACTGATGACAACAAAGACACAAGACCTCAAGCAGGAGATGGGTCTGATAGTGAAAGCTCAGTATCAAACCAAGAGTTTTCATCTTTCGAAGACCAGTCCACTTCAGGAAAGCTAGCCACTAGTGACAGTACTGACGTGTTAATGAAAAGTCCAGAAAGTCCACTCCCACCAAGTGAATCTATGGAAGAAGATAAAACCGGACCAGATGGTAATAGTGCCAGTACATCTGACAACATGCAGGTTGTGTATGAAAAGGTGACTATGGTAAAAGAAAATGCCCAGGGTGAACAGACGCAAGAGAACACTCAAACCCAACCACTAACTGATGGCAAAGCTGCACCATTACCACATCCTAATTCTGATAAAAGCACCAAAGCTAATGATCAGAGCGATAACAAGACAAACAAAAAGGGTTCATCCACCTCCAATCAACCACAACAGGATCAAAGTGCAAAGGAAACTAATGCAAAACTGACTCAGGAGATTAAGCCAAAGGAGGAAAAGCAGCTCCCACCAAGTCAACCAATAGTAAAAGATAAAACCAACATGAATCAAAGTGCATCAGATGATGGTACCAATGTTGCATCTGAAGACACCCAAACTGTTAATGAGAAAACAACAGCAATTCTAAAAGGAAATTCAGAAAAACAGAGTAAAGAGGGTGACCAGACACAGAATCAGAGTAAAGGGTCTAGAGTTGATGAGAAGTCTAAAAAAGCACAGGGCAACACTCCACCCAGTCCAACCCACAATACAGCTCCAGAAGTAACACAGCCCAATCCTGATCAAGGGACCAAGTCTAATAACCAGGACAACAGGACAAACATGAAAAATGCCAGAAACAAGAATGACTCTGACTCCAATCAACAGAAACTGGACCACAATGCAAATGCAGAACCAAATGAAAAACAGACTAAACAACAAAACAAACAGGAGAAAAAGAAACCAAATCAAACGCAATCAAAAAATGCCAATCCGAATATGGTTTTTGGACCACAAGTGTACACAGAGGTATGTGACAACAGTTCTATTATGGGTATGTATATAAACAAAAAATGCGTGTGTATATATATATACACACACATACATACATACATACATACATACATACATACATACATACATACATACATACACACACAGAAATAGCTTGAATCTGACAAAAGTAATAATAAATAAAAATTCAATGAAATTTAACCAATGAAAGTCAGACATTGCTTTTCAGCCATGCTTCAACAGAATTATTAAAAATAAATAAACTCATGAAACAGGCCTGGACAAAAATTATGGTACCCTTAACTTAATATTTTGTTGCACAACCTTTTGAGGCAATCACTGCAATCAAACGATTCCTGTAACTGTCAATGAGAGTTCTGCACCTCTCAGCAGGTATTTTGGCCCACCCCTCATGAGCAAACTCCTCTAGTTCTCTCAGGTTTGAAAGGTGCCTTTTCCAGACGGCATGTTTCAGCTCCTTTCAAAGATGCTCAATAGGATTTAGGTTAGCTCATAGCCATTCTTGGGTGTTTTAGCTGTTTTGGGTCATTGTCCTGTTACAAGATCCATGACCTGCGAATGAGACCAAGCTTTCTGACACTGGCCAGCACATTTCTCTCTAGAATCCCTTGATAGTCTTGAGATTTCATTGTACCCTGCACAGATTCAAGACACCCTGTGCCAGATGCAGCAAAGCCCCAGAACATAACAGAGCCTCGTCCATGTTTCACAGTAGGGACAGTGTTCTTTTCTTGATATGCTTCATTTTTCTGGCTGTGAACATAAAACTGATGTGCCTTGGCAAAAAGTTCCATTTTTGTCTCATCTGTCCATAGGACATCCTCCCATAAGCTTTGTGGCTTCTCAACATGTAGTTTGGCAAATTCCAATCTGGCTTTTTTATTATTTGTTTTCAACAGTGGTGTCCTCCTTAGTTGTCTCCCATTAAGTCCACTTTGGCTCAAACATTGACAGATGGTGCGATCTGACACTGATGTTCCTTGAGCTTGAAGTTCACCTTTAATCTCTTTAGAAGTTTTTCTGGGCTCTTTTGTTACCATTCGTATTATCCATCTCTTTGATTTGTCATCAATTTTCCTCCTGCGGCCACGTCCAGGGAGGTTGGCTACAGTCCCATGGATCTTAAATTTCTGAATAATATGTGCAAACTGTAGGCACAGGAACATCCAGCTGCTTGGAGATGGTCTTATAACCTTTACATTTAACATGCTTATCTATAATTTTCCTTCTTATCTCCTGAGACAACTCTTTCCTTTGCTTCCTCTGGTCCATGTTGAGTGTGGTACACACCATGTCACCAAACAGCACAGTGATGACCTGTAGCTCTATATATAGGCCCACTGACTGATCTCAAGATTGTAGACACCTGTGATGCTAATTAGTGGACACACCTTGGATTAAAATGTCCCTTTGGTCACATTATTTCCAGTCTTTTCTAGAGGTACTATCATTTTTGTCCAGGCCTGTTTCATGAGTTTATTTATTTATTTTTTATAATTCTGTTGAAGCATGGTTGAAAAGTAATGTCTGACTTTCACTGGTTAAATTTCATTGATTTTTTTTTATTTATTATTACTTTTGTCAGATTCAAGTTATTTCTGTGACCATTGTGAGTTTTTCTTTCATTAACCGAAGGGTACCAACAATTTTGTCCACGTGTGTATATATATATCACCCCAATTCCAATGAGAGACGCTGTGTAAAACTTTAAAAAAATACAGAATACAATTATTTGCAAATCCTTTTCAACCTATATTGAACTGAACAAACTACAAAGACATGATATGTAATGTTCAAACTGTTATACGTTATTGTTTTTATGCAAATCTTCACTCATTTTCAATTTGATGCCTGCAGCACGTTCCAATAAAGCTGTGACAGTTCCCAAACACTTACTGAATGTTGTTAAAAGGAAAGGGGATGCAACACAGTGGTAAACATGCCCCTGTCCCAGCTACATATATATATATATATATATATATATATATATATATATATATATATATATATATATATATAAAAATCTCCTCCTCACCATCCCCTCTTTTCCACACTCGGGACCTCTACCAGAGGCCTGGGAGCTTGAGGGTTCTGCGCAATATCTTTGCTGTCCCTAGTACTGCACTTTTCTGGACTGAGATGTCTGATGTTTTTCCTGGGATCTGCTGTAGCCACTCCTCCAGTTTGGGGGTCACTGCCCCGAGTGCTCCGATGACCACGGGCACCACTGATACCTTCACCTTCCAGGCCTTCTCCAGCTCTTCTTTGAGCCCCTGGTTTTTCTCTAGTTTCTCGTGTTCCTTTTTCCTGATGTTCCCATCACTTGGTACTGTGATGTCTACCACAATGGCACAATATATCTTTTTTAAAATTTAATATATTTGTACAGGCTCGAAGTTCAGGCTCGAGTGTAGATCCACCAACTAGAGAAGCAGAAAACATGGAGCAGTTAACAGATCATCAGACATCAAAACCCTCTGACCCAAGCGAAGGCAGTAAAGACAGGAATGCTAGCGGGAGAGGATCCACAGAAGATGCTCCAATACCCAAAAAGTGATGAGAAAACAAGTTTATAAAATTAATATTTAATACAATGTGCTTTTTCATGATTTATTTTTGTTTTTAGGCCAATTGAAACCATGACTGTTCCTTCCCACAACAGACTCACAATATATTTTCATGCAATTCTCTCAAAGGATTTTGAATTTAATCCTGTTGAGGATCACATCTTTATCAGGGCTGGAAATTGTCTTGGTACTTGGAAGGAAGATCTTGCTGAGCTTTGTGTTATCAAGTATTTAATTGCTTATAGTACTATTATTATTCATTTCAATGGCAGTGGTAGGTCTGAAGTAACATGTTTGTCTTTACAGGGATCTTGAAAAGCATGGTTTTCTTGTTGCGGGCACTTTAATAGCCCCTAAATCTGACGTTTCACGTATGTCCATACCATATAAATATGTTGTTTATAAAAACAAAGAGTATGTGTATGAACACATTTACAAGTTGGATTCTCAACAAGCAAACAGATGTTTGTTTGTGAAACCACATCTCCTTAATGAAGATGGTAATGTACAGAATTCACATCTTAATTAAGGTGAATACACAAATTTGAATGTTTGTAAGTATTTATTTGCATTATAAAGGGGACTGGCATCAATATGATGACATCATTTGTGCTCCACCATCCAAGTGGAAACGCTTTAAAGACAAAATTTGGCCTGAACAAAAGAAGAGTCTTCTTAATGGCAGAAAAATCGCTGGAAACACAATGTTGGAAATGATCTTTGATCTCCTTAAAAGTTGGTCTGATAAAAATGTAAGAAGTTTTCACTCACAATTGCACCAGTTTTTTCAGATTTACTCTGAACCATTTGTATTTGAAGAACAACAAAAGAGATGGTACACTTTGGATTATGGGCCTGATGATGTAAGTTTGTTAAAAATAAACAGGAAAACATTGTAAACATTGTATTTGGGCTGTGAATTTACTAACCCTGGTTTAAAATTTCAGGTTAAGGAATTGCTCAAGGAATTTATGCTGAACAATGTAGTTCCCCAGTTACAAAACGATGTGAAAAAAGATTCCAAAATACAAGACTCCTTAAAGTCGGCTGTTATTATGGTCTATGTGCATAAGGAGTTTGATATAAAACTGAAAAACAATGAACTATGTCGTCTCTGTCATCAACTGTGTCTCCCTAATTTAAACAAAGAGGATTTTCTTCAGTATTGGACCACATTTTCCCAAGACTTTTGCTTTTTTAAAAAGTGAGTGCAAATTTGTTATGGTCCAATTTTTGTTACGCAACTCTTAACAGTTTAAATTATTTCAATTTTATAGGCTTCCAGATATGTTATTATCATTGATAAATGATGTGAAAAAAGAACAAATGCCCCATTGGATTCTAGTGTTACCAATGCTCCACTTGCTTAAAGGAGCAACTAAGCCATTTGAGAATAAATTGTCTCAAAACTTGAATCATGTACCATCATGGACAGGCTTGGATGGCATTGATGGTTTGAAAGACCTTATGAACATGAACAGTCAACAGAGAAAGTGTGTCTTTGCTCTAATATATATATCATTGTCCATGTGACACTTTTATCGTACTCATTGTTATTATTATTATTTATTTTTTATTAGAGCAATACAAAATCTTATGAGGGACCATTGCCATCTGTTAGAGGTGGATACACTTTTGGTGCGATCTTTCCTATATCTGATGTCACTTGATGAAACTTTGGAGTGCATCAACTTTGTGAAACCTGACCTACTGGTTTTGCTTCAGCTTTATATTGTCAAAGGTTCACAGGATATTTCATTCACAAATTTTGAGGTCAGTGGGACATTTAAGTTAACTTCTAACTTCTAATTTTAGGAAGAATTCAAGCCCTTTGCTGACAAGTTATCTTGTAATCTTTTGCAGACTTTGAGCGCTATAATAACATGTATCACACAAAATCTTATTGAAGAAAAATACAGGTAACATGTCTGTTAATATAATACAAGTTTACTTCCCCCAAAACTACACACTAACAATACTGCTATTTTTCTAGTCTCTTTTCTGAGGATTATGGGAGAGAATGTATGAAAACTGCAGTAAAAATGCTGGATCAGATTTGCAAAGCAGTCAAACCAACAACATATGGCCTAAAAAACACAGATATTGTTGTTGCTTGCATGAATCTGATGGCTTCAGTATTTGACTTTGTTTTCTCTAACCTCCCACAGGTATGATATGTCTCATAGAGTCTGTATAGTCATATGGATTTGATAATGGGGAAAATATTGTTTGGCTACTTATATATTTTATTTACAGAATCTATAATAATATAAACATTAACATTTTAGGAGACGAAAGCAGAGGAGAAAGACCAGCAAATGAGAGACTTGGTATTCTCTGCTCTGAAGATCACAAGAGACTGGATCAGTCGTTCCTTCAGTAACAGCCTACTAAACAGAGGAATTTTCTCTCTCTATCAAGTGAAGGGGTCGAGAGAGATTGAAGTAAACCACTGTTTTTAAAAAAGCTTTGCACAGCCTTCAAAAATGCAAACTACTGACGAACTTACCAGTCTATGTTTTTTATTTTTTAGATGTGGAATAACATAATCTCCATCCAGTTCAAAGATGATTGTTGTACTACAGAGTGGAGAGAAAGGTTGTTAAAAGATTTTGAAGACCAATATAAAAAGGTATCTGAAACATCTTGTTTTAATGTGTTAGTGTTGTACTTGTGTCACTTTCTCACACGTCATTTTGTCATTGTAGGCATCTCCTTTAGATCAGGTTGAATACTACTGCATAAACATAGATGAGTTGTTCCATTCATATTCATATGTTGCTACAAATATAGAAAAGTGTGCACTGGATGCTGTTACTCATTTGTGCCAGGTAGGACATCATAACTTAAGAGAGAAAAAAAAAAAACATTTAAAAATAACATGCTTTTCTCTCTTCCACAGCACAAATCAGAGGGCAAGCTGTTTGAGAGGGTTACAATCAGTATGAAATTCAGCAGACTGATCACTGCTATAATTGAGAAATCATGGCCGTCTAATTCTCAAGGAAAAGATATGGAAGAAGTGATCCTTAAACACCTCCTCTCATGGAGTGCTGCCAAAAACATTTTTCACCTTTATGGTAACATACCAAAATATCAGTTTGAAATAATAGATGAATTAGTGTTTCTGTTGTAATAACTCAAACACTAACGCATCTGCAAAATACCACCCTCTGGTGGCAGTTATATCTGTTACTTTCTATTTACTGAGAATTTAAGAAAACCACAGAATTATTTGTTAATACCAACTCTTGTGTTTTATAGTTGCTGAGGGGGGAATGACTGGAAATCTTTCAGTGGAAGCAAATGAAAAAATTGCTGTGGCCATTTCATTATTTTCTGCTGTTGTAAATCAGTTGGTCATTGGAAACATTAAGATTAGCTTGCTCAAAATAATTCTGGAAAACAACACTACATTCTTAGATTTGATAAAGATAGGTAAATTAATTGTTGTTTCCTTTTTTCTATTTTTATTTATAATTTGTATTATTTATTTATTTATTTATTTTTTAAAGACCGCCTTTCTGAGAAGCAACAATACAGAGATACAGCTAAAATGAAAAGGCTTTTGCAGCAGAGGCAATGTGAAGTTAGAGCTGTGTACCATGAGAAACACCTGGTGGATATTTTGATAAGAATGGGCCACAAACTTGAGGAATTTATGACAGGTAAGTGAGAAAACGTGTGTCTGTCTTCTGTGTCATTTTCATTGCTCAATGTTTAACTGTTGGCAGTGGACGTTGCTGACATCGGGAAAAAACATCAGGTCAACATTGAAGAAATGCCTTTAAATCATTTTATGGAGGTTCATCTCTTTGATCAAATATCCTCGGACAAGGCTGGAGCTGACACCTACTTTCAATTGGATGAATGTGTCAGAGACATGGCAGAGAAAATGCACACATTTGGAGACAGTCATATCTTCCAAGTGTGTTGGGATGAACATGTGACAGCTTTTGTGGAGGAGGAAAGTTCTGACAATGAAGAAGAGGAAGATGTTTCTCTGAAAAGAATATATGAAAATATTTTTTTGGTTTGTTTTAATCAATACAAGAAAATCTATTGTTCTCTTAAGGATGGCAGTATTAGACTTGAGAAGGTCAATAACCTCTTCAGAGATTACAAGGGAAATTATGAAAAATTGTCACAGGACCTGGAGATCATGTGTGGTCTTGATCGCTATGATGACAAACAGTGGGTTCACATTCGTGTTCAACAGATTGAACAGTTCCATGAGCTTCACCTGGCTGTGGCTTCAGCAGAGATCATCATGACAGTGAAAAATAGCCTTGGTCTCCAGGGCGACTTCAGCGCTCTGGAGAACCTCATAAATGTTGTAAGTACTTGAGTACGTAAATGATTTTGTAAAACATTTGTAAATGTTTGTTTTATCATTAGAACATTGTTGTTGTTTTTTTGGTCTATTTGCTTTCAGAATCCATCAAACTTGAAAACAGTGCGGCTTAAGCAAATTGACAATAATTTGATTCAAGCGAAAAAGGATCTGGTGGATATAACTGAAGTCCGCAAAAACTGTTTGCATGAACTGGGACTTTGGAGGAACTTTGTCCACTGGGTCAAAGAGGCCCTTGAAGGTAAAAAATACTAATACTAATGCTAATACTAATTTGATTTTACACATGTATTATAAATGTATTATTATTGCATATTTCAGCAAGGGCTAGAACCTCATAATATGGTGTAAATATGAATTATTATGCATAAAGACAATGGTTGTTGTAGACAAGCTAATATACAAAGGCCGGTTTTGGGCTCCCGAGGGGGCAATCAGCTCTTTGAATGCCGCATACCTGAAGTAGGATAGAAAGGTGAACAGGAGTGTCACGTAAATGAGAAGATGGAAGGAAGGGAGTGGGTGGTATAAATAGGTTATTGACAGGCAAGATGTGTGATCCTGTTCTAAAACCTAACATGACTAAACGTATTTTCATAAAATCTTAATTTTCCAGATATCAATGAATTGAAGGTGTTTGTTGACCTCGCCTCCATCTCCGCTGGAGAGAATGACATGGATGTGGACCGGGTTGCTTGTTTCCATGATGCCGTCCTTGGATACTCGTCTATGCTTTATGAACTAAAGCAAGACTCAGATTTTCACATTTTCAAAACTGTGGTCCAGAAACTTTGGAGGGCTTTAGAGAATGATTGCAACCTGCCTAATAAACTGGTTTGATACTTATCAGTTTTGCTGTAGTAATATTGTGCAAAAGTGTAAAAATGTAACATTTTTCTGTTTTCTTTCATAGCGTGACAGTGCTCGTCATCTTGAATGGCTGAAAACTGTGAAAGACAGCCATGGCTCAGTGGAGTTGTCGTCTCTTTCTTTAGCTTCATCCATCAACAAAAAGGGGATCTATATCATCAGTGCACAACATGGAAAAAGGGTTAATATTACAATTCAGCCATTTGTATTTATTCTTTTTCACTCTGTGTACAAATAATAATGCAGATTTTTCATGCAGCTAAGTCTTGATGAGGCCCTAAAGCTCCAGATCACAGAGGACCATGATGGTGACCGACAGATGAGAAATTATTCTCTTGATGATCTGAGAGAACTGCAGAACAAACTTATGCTTATGTCTGGGAAGGGAGACCAGGGGCAGCATGAAGTGGATCATTTCACAGAGGTATTTTATTTGAATAACTTTGTCCAGTTTTTCTGTTGTAGCCATAGTCTAATCCTTCTAAATTCCTGATAAATTCTTGTTATATTTAAACTGTATGCATTTCTTTGTGTTTGTATTATCCAGGTTTTTGACAATGTTCAGAGACTGTCTGAGGCCTTTATCGCACTGTACACAGCTGGTAATCCTCTCTTCAGACAATGGGAAGCACAGATTAGTTGCTGCACAAATACTAATGACCCCAGTATTATGATGGACTTCCACCTCGACGGTGCTTTCAGTGCAGTTATTATTGAGGGCAGCCTTGAGGAACAGCTTCCAGAGCTTTGTAGGAGAATTGAGAAATGTCTTAAATTCTGGATGGATTTTGTGGATAAACAAAGATCACAGCACTACTATCTCAATTACTACACAGCTGAACAGATTGTATACCTATGTAATCACCTCTCTCAACAAAATGTGTCCAGTGTAGATGACCAAGCTCTGATGATGCTCTCTTTTGTCAAGCCTGACTGCTCTTCCATGGACCTGAGACATGTGTGGCACAAGCTCCAGTATGACATTCTTAATCAGCCACAAGAACAAAATGAGGACATTGAGTTCCAGACATTTACAATGGTAGAAAGTGGGTTTACTGTTATTAACAGTGACTTTGACCTCTTACCATCACTAATACAACAAGCATGTGGGCTGCAGAAGTTTGATCTAATATGGAATTCTTACATGAAAGACATGAAGAGTTCACTGCCTGATGTTCTTGATTTGCGGACGCTTGGACGACTGTTGGAAATACTTGCAAACAATGTGACAGAGGGTGAAAGTGATGAAGATATTTCAGATGAAAATATTACAATGTATGTTTGCAGAGAACTTCCAAATGGGTTAAATGTTGGAAAACCAAATCTGGTTGTTTGTCCACATGAGGATATCTTGAAATCTTGCATCTCCACCTACATGAGCAGCAAAAATGAGTCACTACCAACTGTTGACGAAGTGCTTCTGTGTACCTCCACTACACCTTATGAACAAGTAGAGCTCTTCCTAAGACGCTGTCTCAACCATGGGTATAAAGGATACAAGATCTACTCACTGCTGTATGCAGATGCACTGACATATGACGTGAGCTCTAAAGTTGAGAGCTTTTTTCAGCGCATAAAAATCCAAAGTAGAAGAGACTACAAGCTCGTGATATTCTGCAGGTCAGAAAAAGAGCATGCTTATCTTCCATCTGCCTTTAGCCAGTACAAAGTACACATGGTTCCCCAGGCTCCACTAGCAAAGATTCAGGAATATCTGCATGACCATTATGTTGTCCCTGAGGTCCAGTGTAGTGCTGCAGCAGTTTTTAAAGACAGGCTGTGTGTTGGTATCGTCTCATCTGCAAGAGCTGGTGTGGGTAAGTAGTCTTCAATTATTCTTTGTCAAATAACTTTTGTTGAAATTGTTGGTGACAATGTGTTTCCTTCGTTTTCAGGTAAATCTCTTTATATTAAGAGGCTGTATCAAAAACTAAAGCAGTCAACCAAGAAGACTACAGTTATGAAATGCATTCGCTTGACTGAGCCCACTGTCGATGAGGATGCTGTTCTCCAGTCTCTTCTGAACCACACAGAGAGGAGAGCCCTCACAGTGTTTCATTTTGACATTACATCATCGGTAATGATAATATTTTATAACTTTTGTCACTTAAAAATTATTGTTAACGACACTTATGTCATTTAACAGGTTCAACGTGGTCTTCATGAGTTTCTTTTCAAGCTCCTGTTTTTGCGCTATCTCAAGGACTCTGAGGGGAAGGTGTGGAAATGCAATGAGAAGCAGCTGTATGTAGTGGAGATCTTGGAGCGATCCAAAGCCACAGCAACTCAAGTAAGTCCTTTTCAGTTCACATTTAACTATATGGACCTATTGCCATCACGCGATAATAACTTTTTGTTTGTTTCTTTTGAAGGCTCAGAAATCATCATTCACAGATGTGTTTCCAAATATTTTCTGCCGACCTCCGAAGGAGGTACTAGAAATAGAGCTGAGGAAAAACGATGACCCCACTATTTTTAATAGTGAAGATCCATTGATGGATGATGAAGAGTTCAGAAGTGCTGCCTTTCAGCGACCTTATCAATATCTCACTCGATTTCATAATCATGCTGATCTGGATAGGTTCACATATAAGGGAGTCAAAGGCTCACATGGGGAATGTCTTCAGATGCTTCTTATGCACTGTGGAATCATGAACCCGTCCTGGGCAGAACTACGAAACTTTGCATGGTTTCTCAATCTACAGCTCCAAGACTGTGAGACATCTGTCTTCTGTGATGCTGAGTTTATTGGAGACACTCTTGTAGGATTCAAAAGATTTGTTGTAGACTTTATGATTTTGATGGCTAAAGATTTTGCCACTCCATCACTTAGTATTTCTGACCAGAGTCCTGGCACGCCACATGTGGATCTGACTGGTGTGAGAGAAGAAGACCTGGCACCTTTCCTTATTCGGAAGAGATGGGAAACAGAACCACATCCATATATCTTTTTTAATGATGATCATGTGTCCATGACCTTTATAGGTTTTCACCTTCAACCCAACGATCACAATGCTGTTGATGCCATAGATCCTGCTTCAGGAAGAGTCATTAAGAGAAATGTTATGACTAAACAGCTGTATAACAGCCTACGGCTGCAGAGAGTGCCGTTTAACATTGACTTTGACCGACTTCCAAGAGGAGAGAAAATAGAGCGAATGTGTAATGTTCTTGGTATCCAGTGGCCTCTGGACCCAGATGAAACTTATGAGCTGACCACAGACAACATTCTCAAGATACTTGCAATCCACATGCGCTTCAGGTGTGGCATTCCAGTTATCATCATGGGAGAGACGGGATGTGGGAAAACAAGGCTCATCAAGTTTCTTTGTGAGTTACGAAAAAGTGGAATGGCTACAGAAAACATGAAATTGGTCAAAGTCCATGGTGGCACAACCTCACGCATGATCTATGCCAAAGTCAAAGAAGCAGAAACTATGGCTGCAATCAACAAACAGGACTATAGCTTTGATTCTGTTCTATTCTTTGATGAGGCAAACACCACGGAGGCCATCAGCAGCATCAAGGAGGTCCTTTGTGACAAGACTGTTCAAGGAGAAGCTCTGACATCAGGCTGTGGTCTACAGATCATAGCAGCATGCAATCCATACCGCAAGCACACAGATGAGATGATAGAGAGACTAGAATCTGCCGGTCTAGGATACAGAGTTCGAGCAGAGGAAACGGATGAAAAACTTGGATCTATTCCACTACGGCAGTTAGTGTATCGAGTGCACGCCTTACCTCCAAGCATGATCCCACTTGTGTGGGACTTTGGGCAGTTAAATGATGACACGGAGAAGATTTACATTCAGCAGATTGTACAGAGAGTGGTTCAATGTCATGCCATCAGTGCAGTTTACATAAAAATTATTGTGAATGTCCTCTCAGCCTCTCAGAAATATATGCGCAAAAGAAAAGATGAATGCAGCTTTGTGAGTCTCAGAGATGTGGAACGATGCATGCAGGCTTTTGTTTGGTTTTTCGACAATCATGCCACATTCTTTGATGAGATTGACAAGTTTAATTTGAATCAAAGCAGTGAAGACAGAAATGCCGTACTATGGTCTTTAATTATGGCCATAGGGGTGTGCTATCATGCCTGTCTTGAGAACAAGGACGGCTATAGGCAGAAAATCTCCAGAAGCCTACCACGAGAATACATCCCACAAAAGATAAAGCAAGAAATCACACTCATGCAAGATCTACTTCTCAGTGGGGTTCCTATGGGAGATACAATTGCAAGAAACAATGCCCTGAAAGAGAACGTCTTCATGATGGTGCTCTGCATTGAGCTTCGAATCCCACTTTTTTTAGTTGGAAAACCTGGAAGCTCAAAATCTCTATCTAAAACTTTGGTGGCTGATGCAATGCAAGGTCAATCTGCCCATTCTGACATTTACAAAAGGCTCAAACAGATCCACTTAGTGTCATTCCAGTGTAGCCCTCACTCTACCCCAGAGGGAATTATCAATACCTTCAAGCAGTGTGGACGCTTCCAGGAAGGAAAGAATTTGAAGGAGTACATTTCAGTTGTGGTCCTTGATGAGATTGGTCTGGCTGAGGACTCTCCAAAAATGCCTCTTAAAACTCTCCATCCATTGCTTGAAGAAGGATGCATTGATGATGAACCCCTGCCTCACAAAAAAGTTGGATTCATCGGAATATCCAACTGGGCTTTGGATCCAGCAAAAATGAACAGAGGGATTTTGTTTCCCGGGGTGATCCTGATGAGAGAGAGCTTGTTGAAAGTGCCAAGGGTATATGCTCATCTGATAAAAGGGTTCTAGAAATGGTGAGAGATTTCTTCAAGCATTTGCTAAAGCCTATTTAGAGATCTGTCAAAGGCAAGGCAATGGTTTCTTTGGCCTCCGCGATTACTACAGCTTAATTAAGATGATTTTTGCTGTTGCCAAGACATCTCAGAGGAAACCCCGTCCAGAGGAAATCATGAAGGCAGTTTTGCGCAACTTCAGTGGAAGAGTTGATATAGATGCTGTCTCTGTTTTCAAAGATAAACTGCAAATTGCGTCAAACCTGGCGAGCATCAGTGCAATAGAGTTTGTGAAAGAAAATATTCAAGCTGTCGGACAGGATGAAGAGTGTCGTTATTTGCTGGTACTGACCAAAAACTATGCAGCTCTTCAAATCCTTCAACAAACCTTCTTCAAAGAAAGTGGTCAACCAGAAATTATCTTTGGCTCTAGCTTTCCAAAAGATCAGGAATACACCCAAATCTGCCGCAACATCAACAGAGTTAAGATCTGCATGGAGACTGGGCAAACTGTTGTGCTTCTAAACTTGCAGAACCTCTATGAAAGCCTCTATGATGCTCTAAATCAGTACTATGTCTTCTTGGGTGGACAGAAGTATGTAGATCTTGGATTGGGGACTCACCGAGTCAAGTGCAGGGTCCACAAAGACTTTAGACTCATTGTCATTGAGGAAAGAGAGGTAGTCTACAAACAGTTTCCTATTCCTCTCATCAACAGACTGGAAAAACACTTTCTGGACATCCACACTGTCCTCAAAGCTGAACAGAAAACAACTGTCCAAGAGCTGGAGAATTGGGTGGAGCTTTTTGTTTCTTTGAGCAGTCAGCAGAGAGCCATTGTTCAGGTGCACAAGTACAAACCCGCAGAGGTCTTTATTGGCTACCACTCTGACACATGTGCCTCTGTGGTGCTCCAAGTGCTGGAGAATCAAAATGACACAGTGGAAATGATTGATCTAGAAAAGAAAGTTCTGAATGAGGCTAAACTCATACTCCTTAAATGCGCCACACCAGATTCAGTGGTTCGTTTGGACTGCAGTGACCTTCCCCGAGGAGAGAGTGAGCATCTAGCCAAAGTCTACAGTGAAGAGCAGAATACTGGATGTTTATCAGACTATATACTAGCTCATGTTAGGGAGGAACAGTTTGGCAACACCTTCTTCACTGAGGTAGGCAAGGACAACAGGCATCTGTTACATTACATTGTACTGTATATATAGAAATATGTTCTCCAATCTTTAGGTGACAACATTTTCAAGACTTCTGACAGCATCTGACTTGAAATCACTGGAGCAAAATGGTTTAAGTGCTGAACTTCTGTCAGTCCAGCAGTTTGACACTGAGCACTCCTTCTTAAAAAGATCAGGTTAGTGAAAATGTGTACAGGTTAAATGAAATTAATGTATCAAAATGATTTGGCTATTTTATTTAAAAGTCTTTTGTATCTAGAAACTTCCTAACAGCTGGTCCATACAATTCTGAACCAAACATCAAGATACTCATCATTCAGTGCGATTATGATGAAGCTTCTCACAGTGTCAATCTTATTGCATCTGCAAAGTAAGTTGTCACTGTCGGTCTATCATATATACTAAGAGCCACCTGTTTTAGAACCTTTGCTCTGTTTTACCAGGTACTCGTCCATAAATGAAATCACAAAGATTGTCCTAGGGAACACAGGCCACAAAGTGTTTGTATACTTCATTTCAAGACTGCCAAGAATGATCGGAGGGACTTCCTATGTTGGCTTTCATGGGGGTAAAATTTATTGTTACCTTTTTATTGCACACCATTCTATTTCATAAAACTTTGTCATTATGTCTAGGACCTTGGAGATCAGTTCATATTGATGATCTTAGAAGATCAAATGAAATAGTTTCTGACATCAAAATCCTGCAAAGAATGACAATCAGTCAGTTGTTTGAGACCAATATTAATGAACCTGAAGGTATTTTACACTGAAGCCTCTATTTTTTTTAATCGTCTTCACAAATCATTTCTCAAATGTTGTACTGTATGTCTTTGTTGCAGCCATGGAGGTAGATGATGACATGTACATGGAGACAGAACAGGAGAACACAGAGTCTGAGAAGAGTCCAAATGTGAGTAGTGTTTGATTTATTTAAACATGTGACTTTTTTGAACCCCACTTTCATGAATCAAACTCAGATTTTTTTATTGTGTAACAAAATGCTATGCGAAAGCTATGGCTGGAGAGGGACAACAGGTCCCTTCTGAGCACTTAGGCCTCGAGTACAGTACAGGATTACTCAAACATATATGAATCACTCAAAATAAAATTCTGAGTAAGCTAACGATGGAGAGACACTGTTGTAACATTGTAAAAGTCAGTTTTACATCATATATGACCCCTTTAGTAAAGTATAATTTAGCCTTTAATTCCCTTATGCACTAGCTGAAGGTGAGTACCTGGGTCACTGTAAACTTGTGTGTGTCTGTTTCAGCAGGGGCTGGATTCTGTCCTGGACACGGCAACACTGGTGCGGAGCTGTGTGCAGAGTGCAGTCGGGATGCTGAGGGATCAGCTGGAGAGTGGCTTCCGCAGCACTCGCAGAGTGGAGATTCTGCTCACTCTTCTTGATGGCGATGATGAAATTAAGGTACCTCAATAAGCAGCTAGTACTTCTCAAGGATCTACTGTGATTAACAGTTTCACCCCTTTTAAACATGCATCACAATTATTTCCTTACATCACTAATTAAAAAGATCTACAATTTTCCTTTTTACCTCTTACAGAAGGGTTTAACAAAATAATAAAGAGACATCTTCATGTTTTATTGGCCACCCATGTTGACACCACCTTTTGTCAATTAAAAACAACTGGGTCATGAGGGAGGCCTCCAACATTGACGCCCTGCAAGAAGGAGGGACTTTCAGGTGAGTAAAGCAGAAAGTAAAGCATAACAGAGCAATAAGATGAATCTGTTTTTATTTCTTTGGGGAATGACAGGAACACCTTATGGAAACGCATTCAGGCTATGGTGGTCCCTATGTTGGCTCACCTAGTCGCAATCAGCGACCGTGACCAAAACTTGGATTTACTGTTGGACACAAACAGTGGAACTTCTCTTAAAAAGCTGTGGTTAAACATTTTTGGTAATGACAAGCTTCTTAAAATCTCACCATTAAGCCAAGACCCCAAGTAAGTAGAGCTGTTTCAGTTTGTGTAAGAGCAAGAGTTTGTCAGAGTGTTGTATATAATATTTTGTGTCAGCTCTGAGAACAGAACTATCCTGGTCCAAAACTACATCACTCCAAAGATGAGGATTGGGTGCAGCATGCCCTTTAGCTGGAGGATCAGAGATTACCTGGAGGACATGTGGGTTCATGCTCTCCAGCACGAAGGTATGAGCCAACAGTTTTATTTCATAAGTGTCAGTGACAGAATGAAATAATATAATGCTTTTTGGTGATTATCAGGCCAAACAGAACTGCAGTTTGATGAATTCTTCTGGAAAACTCCATTGGGGCTTTTCATTGGAAAAGAAGACCATGACACACAGGCAGAATTCTACCGTCGATATCTACAGGATTATGTCTCCCTGACCATGAATGTAGCCTGTGAAGAAGAGATGCAGGTTTTTGTTACCGTTTACACATAATTGTTGTTGTGTGATCATGTGATATACTCATTTTATTTTACAAGCTCCTGAGTGGTGCTTTGAACTGCTGTGTGAATGAACTGAAGATAAAACTGGAAGCCACAGATAGATCCACATGTCTGTCCTGGATTCACGCTGCTTATCACAAGTTCAAGAACAGACTGCAGAACCTCTCCAGGATCATCTGCTTAGAACCACGAGTCATTGGACACTTCTTAAGAAATCCTAATTCTACAGATGGACCTGAAATGGTAAATCCTCTATTTGTCTTTTAACATAACAGTATAATGTATGTTCTTTTGTTTTATGAACTCCCTCAAGGTTCTGGATGTCTATGCTGCTTTTGCTTGTGTGGAACATCTGGAGCCTACAGATCTGAACACAGATGAACAAAGACAAACTTGGCTCAGGCAGGTTCATAAACTCCAAGTCCCCATTGAACTAGTGTGCTCTGAAGACAGTGTGAGAGACTATGGAGAGAGAAGCAAGACAATTGTCACCAGAGTGCAGTAAGTCATGATCATTTTGTATGATTGTTACCTGGACTGGACATTTAATTTACAAATCTTTGCATTATTTTTATCAGGTCTGCTTGGAATCGGATATTTTGTCTTTCTTTATTTGTGGAGCACATGTTGCTGAGCATTGAAGAGCTAAATGACAAGCTGGTCCCTATAGTTTTAGAGCACATGCGGAGACTTTGGCAGGTTAGTGAGTTTAAATTAGCAGATCAAGCTGTCATTTTAATGACAATGGCAATTAATGTCAATAACATTTCTGTATTTAATTGACTATTTGTCGCCATTTAATGCTACCAAGATTTTGGAAAGGAACACCAACTTGAAAACAAAAGACACATTTGAAACAGTGATTGGTTTACTAAAAAGCTGCAAAGATGGAGCTGTTGATTCCATCTTCAGGTAAAAATAAGTTACAATATTAACTATTGCAGTTCCACTCTATTAGTAATAAATCTACTTTCATTTCATATTTTACAGGTCTGGTCTGCCTCGGTGTTCAGTGTGTATTGGAGACCCTCAGGACCCAGTCTGCCTCCCTTGTGAGCACATCTACTGTTTGAACTGCATCAGACAGTGGCTTGCTCTAGGGCAGATGTACTGTCCATACTGCATGCAGCCAGTTAACGATGACTTTACAGTCATTTCTTCCAATGCCATAAGGTTGGTTAGAAATATTATATATTGGTTCTTTTTGAGTGTGACTGGCTCATGATCATATTTGTTTTGTAGGGATAAAATAAATATACACGCACAGTTTAGAAGGCGTTGCAATGCTTTCTTTGTGGAGCTGGTGTCATCCATGTGTTTCAAAGATAACTCCCCGCCAAGTCCAGAGGTTATTCATGATCTACTGTCATTTCTCATGCACCAGGAAAATTCTGCACCAATACCTGGAGGTATAATGCACTCATTACTTGCACATGTTGTTCACAGTCGATGGTGTGTATGGTGTGTTAAATCACCATGTAAAACTGTTTTTGTTTGTTTTCCTTCAGCACAAAGAGGGAGACAGATTGTTACAAAGGAGTTTTCACCATTTGCTGAATCTCTTGATAAAAGCCCGGTGGTTCGTTCAGTAGTGCTCAAACTCCTCTTGAAGTACAGGTAAGGTGAATTTAGCACATAAACCTACACATTAATATACAATATTTATTTTGCCTTTTTATTCTCTTTTGTGTGTTAAGTTTTGATAAAATCAAGAAGTACTTGAAGCATCATCTCGAAGTTGTAGAGGAAAGCAACTTATTGGACAATACAGAGAAGACTGAACTCTACTTGTTGTACATAAATTGTTTTGAGGTATGGCAGATTGTAGTTTGTTTAGCTTAATTAAGTTAAAGATGCATTTTTAAATTATTTTTCTCATGTGAGATGTTTGTTCTTATAGGACTCCATGTTTGAGAAATTGTGCATTAAGGATGAAAGTGACTTCCTTGATGTCCTGTCTAGAGACCGCCAGTCTCTTAATTCAGCCACTATAGAGTCACTGCAGCAAGTGGCAAGAGTTCGCTTGGACCTGGACATGGCTGCTAGTCTCATTACTGAAGGAACCACAACCACAGGTGAGTCACAACGAAGCACTGGACAATAAAGTGTGTTTTACATCTCTATTTCTGCAATGTTCTGTTTGTTTCTGATGTGTTGATACTCATGACCTGATAATTACGACCGCAGAAACTCAGGAACGTCAGGCATTCAGTGTTTTCCTGAAAAGTGTGAAGCACTTGTGCACACAGAGTAAGAACGACTGGTATCGTATTTATTTAATTCGGAAAATTGGAACTCAACATGGAGTCGAGCATGTCCAGAGCCTCCTCAAAGTTCATCAAATGAGTTGGCTTTTCCCTGAGGAAATTCTACAAAAGGTATACATGCCAAAATGATTTTGGCATTTTTTTATTTATTCACACAGCTCTAATACACATTCTTTATGTTCTGCTTTGCAAAAGGCTGAAGAGGCCCCAATGGACCTGTTTCTTGTGTGTGGTCCTGAATATCAAACCATCCGAAATGCTGTTGAAAAGGTAATTCTGGATGGCACAGTGGATGGCCTGGATCAGACTTGTGAGGTAAGGCCACACATTTTATTTTGCATTGTGATACATTTATTCCTCACATTTATTCCTTAGATATTTAATTTTGTATGACAATGCCCATTTGCAGAGGTGCAGATGTGCAAATCAAAGCAGAGCAGTTTTTCTGCTTCTAGCACTGTACAGAGAAGTCACCACATGGTACAGAGAACCCAGTCCAAGTCTTCATCCCAAACCTGAGGTAAAATTATGAAGAAAAACATCATATACCCCACGGTTAACATGCATAACTAAAAGGTGTTGTACTCTGTTTTATGTTTTTAGCAATTAGACCTGTGGATGAGCTACATTCAGGAATTCTAAAGTGCTCACTTACCCCGGAGTTAAAGATTTTGCCCAGGCTCTGGTCTCAAATCAGCTTGGACCTTTAACTCTCACACCCGCACTCTCTAGAACTCAGTGCGTCTTTATTGAACTCACTGTTCATCTGGCTGCTGTGCTGCTCTGTGGAAACCAGCACATTTTGGGCCCTCTGAAGCAGTTAGCCCTGGCTCCTGCCACCATGCAGGTAAATACATTAACCTCTCTGTTTATGATTAAACGACTTTGTTTCTAAACATTTTCTTTTGTTTCAAGGGGGCGTTCTTACCCAGCATGCCAGAAGATAAGGTTACAATGGCACAGCAAGCTATGGGGACAGGGCTTGCACTGGTACAGTAAGTATCTGAGAAATTTTTTTTGTAAGAATACAAGATTCACAAGATACAAGATTGTCTAATATTAACTTTCTATTACTACAGATTGTCCGAATGGCCACCCATGTGCTATTGGAAATGTAGGTAGTGCCGCTGTTTTAAATATATGTTCTGGGACATATAAGGGAACTAATTCTGTCTTTTAGTGTGGTAGGCCCATGGAAATAAGTCGCTGTGTGGACTGTGGAGCAATAATAGGTGGACGAAATCATGTGCCACAGCAAGGCTTTCAACAGGCTCAGTTACTGTACGTATAAAAAAAAATGCTGGCATTTGTGTTTAAAACAAAACAAAAAACACCTGTTTTAGCAAATCTGTTTTGTTGTGGTATCTTATAGGGGTGACCGCACTCAGAGGGGCCATGTGCTCGGTGACCCTAGGCGCAGAGACCATCCTGACATGTTGGACACAAAGAGTCTTTCCCCTGTTTCTTTTGCTATTGTCCGTATGGTCACACACATGACTATGTTGTTTGGTCTATGCAAAAACACACAGGTAAACTGTATTAGTGTATTTCCCTTGTAACACACACTTTCTACTACTTTATAAGGTAGCAACATGATGAGAGTGCTGTGTATTTATAATCAGGACTCAAGAAATGTGTAAAAAGGTCAAGAATGGCTGGATATTACTGTTAACTTTATTAACTAATGTAACAATAGTTAATTCAAGTTAAAATGACAATTGAAACGGGGGATGGGACAAGATCTTTTTCCACATCTTGGTAGAAAAAAATGCCACAAGATGCCAAATTTTATTTTATTTTTTAATTAATTAATTAATTAATTAATAATGTCTTCAATAATAGATTATCTCGGCCATGATCTGGCCCCAAGTTGGTGACCCAGGAAAGTTTCTCCTTGCTCACCTGAGAGAGGATCAGAAACATCTGACCAAATCTCTTGGAAAAGGAGCAGATGATACAGTCAGCTCTGTCCATCTGATCATCAGCAGCCTCCTTCATCCTCCTCAGCAACAAACATGTATGTACTGGAGCATGCCAATATATGTGTTTAAAAAGTAATTTAGTCAGACAGACATGTCTGAGTAAATGTATTTCAGTTATGTACATCTCATGAAGAGTCTTATCCATCCATCCATCCATCCATTTTCTTCCGCTTATCCGGAGCCGGGTCGCGGGGGCAGCAGTCTAAGCAGGGACTCCCAGACTTCCCTCACCCCGGACACGTCCTCCAGCTCCTCCGGTGGGACCCCAAGGCGTTCCCAGGCCAGCCGAGAGACATAGTCCCTCCAGCGTGTCCTGGGTCTTCCCCAGGGCCTCCTCCCGGTGGGACATGCCCAGAACACCTCCCTAGGGAGGCGTCCAGGAGGCATCCTGAGCAGATGCCCGAGCCACCTCAACTGGTTCCTCTCAACGTGTAGGAGCAGCGGCTCTACTCCGAGCTCCTCCCGTGTGACCGAGCTCCTCACCCTATCCCTAAGGGTGCGCCCGGCCACTCTGCGGAGGAAGCCCATTTCAGCCGCTTGTATCCGCGATCTTGTCCTTTTGGTCATTACCCAGAGCTCATGACCATAGGTGAGGGTAGGAACGTAGATTGACCGGTAAATCGAGAGCTTCGCCTTCCGGCTCAGCTCCTTCTTCACCACAACGGACCGATACAGCGACCGCATCACTGCAGACGCTGCACCGATCCGCCTGTCAATCTCCCGCTCCATCCTTCCCTCACTCAGTGAACAAGACCCCGAGATACTTGAACTCCTCCACTTGGGGCAGGAGACTCACCACCCACCTAGAGAGAGCAAACCACCTTTTTACGGTCGAGAACCATGCCTCGGATTTGGAGGAGCTGATTCTCATCCCAGCCACTTCACACTCGGCTGCAAACCGCCCCAGTGCCTGCTGCAGGTCCTGGCTCGAAGAAGACAGCAGAGATGAAATCCTGTGGTTCCCAAACAGGCCCCCTCCGGCCCCCCGGCTGCACCTAGAAATTCTGTCCATAAATATAATGAACAGAACGGTGACAAAGGGCAGCCCTGGCGGAGTCCAACATGCACCGGGAACAGGTCCTGACTTACTGCCGGCAATGCGAACACAGCTCCTGCTCCGGTCATACAGGGACCGGACAGCCCTTAGCAAAGAGCCCCGGACCCCATAACTCCCAGAGCACCCCCCAAAGGACACCACGAGGGACACGGTCGAATGCCTTCTCCAGATCCACAAAACACATGTGGACTGGTTGGGCATACTCCCATGAGCCCTCGAGGACTCGATGAAGAGTATAGAGCTGGTCCAGTGTTCCACGACCAGGACGGAAAAACCACACTGCTCCTCCTGAATCCGAGGTTCGACTATCGATCGGATTCTCCTCTCCAGTACCCTGGAATAGACCTTACCGGGAAGGCTGAGGAGTGTGATTCCCCTGTAATTGGAACACACCCTCCGGTCCCCCTTCTTATACAGAGGGACCACCACCCCAGTCTGCCATTCCACAGGTACTGTCCCGACCGCCACGCGATGTTGCAGAGACGTGTCAGCCAGACAGCCCCACAACATCCAGAGACTTGAGGTACTCAGGACGGATCTCGTCCACCCCCGGAGCCTTGCCACCGAGGAGCTTGCCAACCACCTCAGTGACTTCAGCCAGGGTGATGGACGAGTCCGCCTCTGGGTCCCCAGTTTCTGCTTCCTCCTCGGAAGACGTGACAGTGGGATTGAGGAGATCCTCAAAGTATTCCTTCCACCGCCCGACAACATCCCCAGTCCGAGGTCAGCAGCTCTCCACCCGCACTGTAAACAGTGTTGGTGAAGCACTGCTTCCCCCTCCTGAGGACGGTTTGCCAGAATCTCTTTGAGGCCGTCCGATAGTCCTTCTCCATGGCCTCTCCGAACTCCTCCCAACCCCGAGTTTTTGCCTCTGTGACTGCCCGAGCCGCGGCACGCTTGGCCCGCCGGTACTCATCAGCTGCCTCAGGAGTCCCACGAGCCAACAAGGCTCGATAGGACTCCTTCTTCAGCTTGACGGCATCCCTTACTTCCGGTGTCCACCACCGGGTTCGGGGATTGCCGCCGCGACATGCACCACAGACCTTACGACCACAGCTACGAGCAGCCGCATCGACAATAGAGGTGGAGAACATGGCCCACTCGGAGTCCATGTCTCCAACCTCCCCCGGAATCAGGGAGAAGCTCTCCCGGAGGTGGGAGTTGAAGACTCCCCTGACAGAGGGCTCCGCCAGACGTTCCCAGCAGACCCTCACAATGCGCTTGGATCTGCCAGGTCTGTCCGGCTTCCTCCTCCGCCAGCGGATCCAGCTCACCACCAGGTGGTGATCCGTTGACAGCTCAGCCCCTCTCTCACCCGAGTGTCCAAGACACCGGTCGGAGGTCAGATGACACGACAACAAAAGTCGATCATCGACCTCCGACCTAGAGTGTCCTGGTGCCGACGTGCACCGATGGACACCCTTGTGCTCGAACATGGTGTTTGTTATGGACAAGCTGTGACTAGCACAGAAGTCCAATACAAAACACCGCTCGGGTTCAGATCGGGGAGGCCGTTCCTCCCAATCACGCCCCTCCAAGTGTCACTGTCGTTACCCCACATGGGCATTGAAGTCCCCCAGGAGAACAACGGAGTCCCCCGGTTGGTGCACTGTCTAGTACCCCTCCCAGGGACTCCAAGAAGGCCGGGTACTCTGCACTGCTGTTTGGCCCGTAGGCCGACACAACAGTGAGAGACCTGTCCCCGACCCGAAGGCGCAGGGACGCGACCCTCTCGTTCGCCGGAGTGAACCCCAACACGCAGCGGCTGAGCTGTGGGGCAATGAGCAAGCCCACACCAGCTCGCCGCCGCTCCCCGCGGGCAACGCCAGAGAAATGGAGAGTCCAACCCCTCTCAAGAAGTTGGGTTCCAGAGCCCAGAGCTGTGCGTGGAGGTGAGGCCGACTATATCTAGCCGGTAACGCTCACCTCCCGCACAAGCTCAGGCTCCTTCCCCCCCAGCGAGGTGACGTTCCACGTCCCCAGAGCTAGTCTCCATGTCCGGAGATCCGGTCATCGAGGTCCTCGCCTTCGACTGCCGCCCGGATCTCTTTGAAGAGTCTTATCTGTCTTTTAAATGTCTTAAAAATATAATCATTGAAATTGATTACCTTTCTTTTTAGGGCCAGTTGGTTTTGACAATCAGCTCTCCACCAATACAGCCAGAAATAATTGGGAAATTGAGATGAGCAACATAATTGCTTCACAATTTAAGGTATAGTTCTTAATTCTCTCTAATTGTATTTTTTTATTTATTATTTCTCTCTCATTGATACTCTGTACTTTAAAGAACCTGGACAGGCAGCTAAAGGAGGTGAACGCATTCATTCGCTCTGATGATCGCATTTCTGCCAGTCCAATCACGAAAGTCATGTTCGGAGACCCTCAGCTGTTTTTGGGCTCTATGCCAGAAAAGTCTTTGATCCATTGTTCCACTGTGTGGAGCTGTAGGGAGAAAGTATCTCTTTTAGGACTTACACACATTTTAGAGCAGAGTGATGGCAGAGACACATTACCAGTCCTCTGGAAATTCCTCCACAGGGTAAATGAATCATCATCAAAGCAAACATACTTTACTCACAAAAAAGAAGTTGTGTAACATGACATTTGAATGTTTGTTTCAGGAAGCTGAGTACAGACTGGTGAAATTCCTCCCTGACATTTTGACTCTTCAAAAAAATCTGGTCAAACAGTTTCAAAACGTCAGTGAGCTCTGCTCCACAATTGCAGATTTTCTGCAACGTCAGCAATCAGGTATTCAACAACTTCACATACTCAAGACCTAAAATTGCCCAAATAGATATGTTTATTTTTTACTCTAGTACAAAAAGTAAAGTCAATTGAAACGAAATGCATGTATGTATTTATTTATATATATATTTTTAGTTCCCCTAAAGGCCTGGTACGAGAAGCATATCAACATTGTTTTGACTACCTGGAATCAGCTTAGAGTGTTTTTGGCAACCAATGGTAAAATCACAATTAAGACATGCAGTCTAGTGCTCTCTTCATCTTATAATAGATATCTAAATATACCTGTGTCCTCCTAATATATATCAGGTGAGATAAACCTCCACCTGCTTTCGGCGAGAGGGACTTGGACCTGCACTGTGACTTTGGGGGTGCTGTTACCCAGTCGCCGTGGACCAGGACTCTGCTCCACGGCCCTTGTCAGTTATCTCATCTCCCTGCACAATGACTTGGTTTACAGTGTGGACAAGCTCACTGGCAGGAGGACCACCAGGTGGGGTCCTCATGTCACATTTGAAACATATTGCGCTAGAATAGTAAGTTAACAACTGAAAATCTGGTTATTTATTTTTACCCCAGTTATAAAGTGGGCCCAGCTGATCTGACTGACCTCCATGTGATCCGCTACGAGCTGGACAGAGACCTCATGCCCCTGGTTCTGTCCAACACACAATACAGCATTGAGAAAGGCCAGGAGACAGTGCACGAGTATGACCTGCCTAAAATCCAGCAGCAGATTGTGTCACGCTTTCTATTAGGCAAACCTCTTATCACTCTAAAAGTGAGTAAAACTAACAAAAAGAAAATAGTGACCTGCATGAATACGCAGGGTTGACTTAAATATTTAAATCTTGTTTATAGGGCATTCCTACTTTAGTACACAGACATGACCGTAACTATGAGATAATCCTGAAGGACGTAAAGGAAAAGATCAAACAAGTAAGTAACAGCTGCTCTTTGCCAACCTGATCAGAAGTAGTTTACTCTTGTAACAATATTCATTTGTCCCAGGAACCTCTCCAAACCCTCACGCAGTGTGCTGTGAGCACAGAGCTGGACTCTTACAGTGAGGTGTGTGAGGCCTTGTCCACAGTGGAAATTGCTCTTGGGTTTCTTGCCATGTCTGGGGGAGATCCCTGTATGCAGTTATCTTGTTACCTGGAAGAGGTGCTGAAAATGGCAAATCAAACCCCTCCACATATCCTCAAGGTCTGAAATATTCATTTTATACATGTCACTTGCATTTGAGTTTTTTGTATTGAATTTTTCTTTTCTTTTCACAGGCCTTGAGTATGTGTTCTCTTAAGCATTGCGCTGCACTATGGCAGCTGCTTGGGTCTCTCAAATCACAAGGCCTGCTCAAACTTAAGAGGGTAAAAGAAAGCTTATGGCTCACACCCATTCAGTGTGGGTATTGGTGAATTATTGATTTGTTTGTTGTTGTAGGATCCATTTGGAGATGTTTCTGAGGAGTACAAGCAGGATCTCGGAGTGGACGAGCGCAGGCTGCTGACTGGCTTCTTCTCCAAAAACAGTGCTGACTCTTTCCTGCTGGAGATGCATGAGTTCCTGATACTACTGCTCAGCAAGCCCAGGGCTACAGACACCTTCAAACCTGAGTGGGGGTAAGATGGCATTACATAATTTAACTTCTTATTATTACAGAAATGATTTAAATGTGTGCTTTTCTACTTTTCTCTAGTCTAAAAGACACGCTGGTGTCCTACATGGAGCGCAAAGACATGGATGTTCCCCCTGATGTGGAGGAGCTGTTCCCAGAGGAAATTTCTTTGTCTCATTATGTTGAAGCTTGGAAATTCTGTGTCAGTTTCAAACAGGAGAGGACATTAAGAATTTAAGACAAAATTCACTTGATGTTAATATTCCTCAAGTCATGTTTACAATTATTATGAATCAACATGGTTGATTTAGGCAAAAGATTGTGGGATAAGTGGTCACTTTTTTTTCCTAGTTCTATTCACTCCCATCTTAATTTTTGCACTTTATCTGTCACATGATGGTTGTTAAACAACAATCAAGAATATTTATCTCAGGTAAAGATGTGTGACTTATACTATGTTTGTTATATTTCCAACATGTCTTACTTTTCTAATTTAGCCAACTTAAAAAAAAAAAGTACGTTAATTGTACTTGGTTACTTTTGTTTTTTTTACTTGATAATTGCACTACTTTGATTGTTTGCATTACAGGGATTTTTCTTTTTCTATTTTATTTGGCACCACTTCCTTCTATGCTGCTGGTGCAGTGGGCAGCAACAGCCACTCTCTGTGGACCCATTTCAGATCTTGAGCTAGGCTTGGTCAGGATGTGGATGTTTTCCCCATGTGAATGTTGTAAATGTATGGTTTACTCAAAATGTAGCCTACAGAAAAAAAAAAAAAAAAAAAAAGATAATTTAATTAAATTAGATTGTACGCCAAATGTGATTGGAAGTAAGCCTTCTGCCACCTTTTATAGTTGTATAGCCACGACTTCTATCAGATCATGATGACATAAACCCACTTCAGTTCTGTTTATTTTCTATTTTTTGTGATAAGAAAGGCAAACCCCATAAAATGATGGCGTGCAAAAGACAACACAATGTAGCCTAATGGATGTTGGTGAAACAGATGTCAAAATGAATAACCACAGTGGGAAGAAGCTCCTGCTGTGCTGTGTCATGTGGTGCATTTATTTACAGCACAAGAGCACCTCTCACGACCATATATACCAGGGGTCTCAAACTCAATTTACCTGGGGGCCGCTGGAGGCAGAGTCTAGGTGAGGCTGGGCCGCAACAGGTATCCCTCGCTATATCACAGTTCACTTTTCGCGGTTCACTTTTCCCGGGCTCGCTGTTTCGCAGATTTTATTTTATTTTTTAAATAATATTGGTTCCTACTCATTGTTGCGGTACAGCGCATTTGAGGAGCGCACCGATAAAAATGTAACAAGAGTGAACGCACACAGGGTGTGGACGCGCACTGGGCGCGCACCAGATGAGATGAGTGAAGTTATTGAATGAAGATGAGCTGTAACTGTCCTGCCGTGTTGGTTTATTTAAGCAGGACATGGACATGCTGAGGACAGGGAGAAGTTACGCGGCTGGAGAAGGCGTCATTACAGAATAAATGAATCTTTCGTTCGTTACATAAAGGAGGAATAATAGCGTTGAACAAGGATGCAGAAGGGATTGTAACCATCGTGCGGATGGAGTCTGCTTTAGCTTTGTGGATCAGTGACTGCAGGAAAAAGAACATTACGCTGGAAACCAACATCAACAACACATCAAACAACATCATCCGCACAAAAGCTAAAACGCTTTATGAAACACTACAGGGGAGCGCCAGGACGAAGAAGAGGGTCAGAGGAACTGTGAAATACACCTGAGACAATATTAATCATTTCTTATCTGTCCAGCGTCGTAGGTTGTCAGAGACAGACCTCATATTAACTCTCTAAGTGCCATTGACGTGCATGTGTAAATATATTTGAATATATTTATGTAAATTTATATACGTGTAATATCCCGCTGAGCAGCAACTTAAAAACACCTTTTTTGTGTTGTGAACGCAACGCGCTCGGACGAATGTCCTCGTGGGCTCAATAGAAACCAGGCACGGAAGAAAACACTCCATAGCAGCGCTGCTGTAACTTTCACTCATTGAGAAATGTTTCTCTGCATCACACCCGGCCGATGTCCCGCCCCCAGAGCCATATACCCCACTGTGATTGGTAGGTTCGTTCAGCTCCGCACACAACACTGTAAAGTGCCACACATATCAAACTCGCGGGCCACATTAACATTAAACTTTCATATTAAGGCGGGGGCCGCAAACTACCGGCCCGAGGGCCGCAATTGGCCCGCGGACCGCGAGTCTGAGACCCCTGATATATACAGTCAGGATGATGACCAGATGAGTCCATAATATTTGATAATGTCCAAAAATGGCTCATTAAATTTAGCCTCACATACAGTAGGCTCGAGTTGATGAATAACGAGCAGTTAGGCCTATAGTTTGGTTTGGTGTATTCTAGGCCTGTGTCATATGTATTTAGCATGTAGTCTGCTGTGTTGATCTGGCTATTGGAGTGCCATGAGGGGGCAGTATTGTCCAATGCAGGAGAAAATACTCACAATCTATTAAAATGACAATGTTATTTGGGGTTTACTATACTGAAAAAATACCTAATTACTTTTCGTGACTCGTGGTCACGCCAGAAGGTTTAATGGAACACAATTGGCCTACACAAAAAAAAAAAAATCTAATTCTGCACAATATAGACCCATAATCTACCTGCTGGAAAAGTAACAGCGCTACCACGGAGTATAAGGGTCAGTTAAATAAAATAAATTATACAGGCGCTATGAGCATAAAGCTCAAAGTATTTCGCCATTAAAGACGTAATTTTACGAGAATAAAATCGTAATATTACGAGAATAAAGTGGTAATTTTATGAGAATATAGGCTGCTGTGCGTGAATGAGTGACCAGTGCGTTATGAAGAATTTGGAGCATTTTGTTCAGATATAGCAATTTCTTTCAAATCTGTATGGTTCCTTCGACTAAACAAACTCAAATGCTTGCAGTGTCCCTTCAAAGTACTTATACTGATGATAGTGTGGTGATGGTGGCCTAAAAGACACAGTATTTCATCGTGTGTAAACCCCAGTTGAAAGTTTATCTGAACAAAATGCTCCAAATTCTCCTTAACGCATAACGCACTGGTCACTCATTCACGCACAGCAGCCTATTCTCATAAAAATACCACTTTTTTTCTCGTAAAATTACGACTTTATTATCGTAGGACTATGACTTTATTTTCATAAAATTACGACTTTTTCAGGCTTCGACTTTACTCCCGTAGCGCCTGCATAATTTATTTTATTTAACTGACCCTTATACTCCATCGTACAGCTCTCAAAATATTAAAAGATATAAATAATTTAGTCTTTGAAATAGAAAACTATGTGTGACATTGCATCAACCCGTATAGTGGGATCTGGGGATGTTCATCTTTATGAGACAGGAGAAGTGTGTTATATTTCAACTTCACTTTCACCAGGGAATTTGCAATAAAAGGATAATATCTATTTCACTATCTCTATTGTAATGCCACAGACATTTAAAATAGGGATGCACTGATACGATACTGGTATTGGATATCGGCACTGATATTGAAAAATTTGGTGAAGTGGATATTGACTTCCAAAATATTGGTTTAAACTGGGGTAAGATGATTTACTGGCCAGTGTTGGCACAAAACGTCTCATAATAATAAACTTCTATTTTCACAAAGCTGTTTTGCTTTAAATGATGAATGGCAGTCACAGAACACATTTGGATCATTTTACCATACTCTGTATTTTAAAGAAAATAGATTATATTTTCAGTCTCTGTCCTAGTATTGGTTGATACTGTCCTAAAGCCAAATTATCGACTCACTAAAATAGGTGCCTCCCACTGTCTGACGTGCACTTGTGTGTAACTCCAGCCGCCTGAAAAAGAAGTGGTGGAAAAGGAACCCACAATGTATAAATCAGCATTTGCTTTGAATTATGATAAAATGATAATGGTGTAAAATTATTCATTTATTTTACAGTACATGTGTTTAAAATACCAGTATAATGGTTATGTTGGACCATTTCTTTGTTGATTGCCCTTGTCATTTGATGTGTAATCTTGATAAGATCAATTGGCAGCTTAGGGCTGCGACCAAACAGCATGAAATATGGCGCACCCTGTTGCTTCACTGCTTCACTTCCAGTCGCTCTTTGCTGCTTCAGGCAAGTTTCAGAGCATAGCTAACAAAGTAAGATTAAATCGTTCCACCTGTCAATTTCCTTGGGTGTGGTACGGTGTCGTTCGTGACCCCTGAACCCCACTGTATTCCTGCAACTTTGCAAACAGTTTATTTTGGAACTCTTTTACCTGGTTGTGGGAAAGTCAAACTTAAGAGCAAAGTCCCCAAAGATTTTTTCAGCAGCAGTATGGGCAGCTTTGTTGCGGCAGGGGTAGGCCATCTGCGTCCCTATTGGTTTTCCTTGGGCAGTACTTAATCACAAACTGGAAGTCATCTAATTCTGCCACCCACCTCTGTGTTGTCGCATTTAACTTTGTGGAGGTGAGCACATATGTATGAGGATTATTATCTTTATATACCGTGAATGGCGGGGAGTAGTACAGAAAATTACAAAACCTTTCACATATGGCCCACTTTAGGGCAAGGAACTCCAGCTTCCCTGAATGAAGGTGGTAATTTTTCTCGGGGTTTGTGAGGGTCCTGGAGCCATAAGTCAATGAGTTGGCACAACACTGTCTGATGCTCAGGAGACCGCTTAATTTGTGGGATGAGGGCAGTTGGCCTACCCCACCCTGTTTCTTTTTGGTTGATCTTTTTGGGATTTGTTTTGCTAGGTCTGTTCCGTCATTAGCAGAGGTCATATAGAGGCTTTTCTGTACAGGAGAAGTTTGGTATGTAGCTGTGATTGCATAAGACAAAGCCTAATGGGCTCGACACATGGGGAGCGACTAATGACAGCTGCAGCAACACTCATCGCATGGACTTTAAAATCGGACACACAGGCAGTGATTTTTACGTTTAAAAATCCATATAAATTTCATATAATCCAAATTATATTTACGTATTTATTTATTATGAAAGGACCTTGTCTGGAGGAGGAGCTTGAACATATGAAGGAGAGGAGAAAGGAGGGTCTGTTTCCTCCCGTGTAGAAGGTGCCACCTCAATCCACACAGTAGGCTCCAAATGTTCCAAATGTAAAGAAACTAGTGTTTTCATATAATAATCTGTAAATGCTAAATTTGAGTCCTTACAATAAGGTGGCACCTTCTGCAGGAGAGGAAGCAGAGACAACAAAAAGTGCTCATCCTCAGACTGAGCAGGAGGAGGAGGTCGGTCCCGGAATGCCGCCAGTAGTTCTCTCTCGAAACTGGAGGGCGACGAATCCAGAGACCCCTTCTTCACTCTCCTCCTTGGTGGGCCTGCAAAACAGAAAGTTTTATGACATTTAAACATAAGTTAATGGGTATAAGTTGAAAAACAACCAGTACTTATGTATATTTAATGCAATATTCAAGACTGAAGTTGCACACTGAAAACCATAACCTCATACAGTGTTATGAAAGTCTGACTACAACTTAATGCCTTTACACAACTGTGGGTGCAGCAGAAGGGCCAGCCTGCCCTGATAAAGCAGCAGCAGACAGATCTAGGACGTGGGAGTCCTCTTGCTGGTTCTGTCATGATAATAATAAAGAAATATTTCACAGCAGTTTCAATTTCAAAAAAAAAATTTCAATCTGGATTCAGAGCTCACCACAGCACAGAGACTGCACTGCTTAAAGTAACAAATGATTTACTACTAGCTGCTGATAATGGGCTGGCTTCAGTCCTGGTCCTACTGGACCTCAGTGCAGCGTTTGACACCATTGATCACAACATTCTACTGCAGAGGTTAGAATGTGACATTGGAATCAGAGGGACCGCCCTCAAATGGTTTAAATCCTACCTATCAGATAGGTACCAGTTTGTTAGTATAAACCAGAGCACCTCTCCCTGTTCTAAAGTAGCCTGTGGTGTTCCACAAGGATCTGTGCTTGGTCCAATCCTATTTACTCTGTATATGTTGCCATTGGGTAACATTATCAGAAAACATGGCATTAATTTTCACTGCTACGCTGATGACACTCAGCTGTACTTATCAATGAAACCAAATCAGACTGATCAAATAGATAAACTCAGTGCCTGTGTGAAGGACATCAAAACCTGGATGACCTTGAATTACCTGCTCTTAAATCCTGAAAAAACAGAGGTCATTGTCGTTGGTCCCAAAGGTCAAAGAGATTCTCTGTCAGACCAGATATTCTCACTGGACAATGTGAATATAGCTTCTAGCCCTACTGTAAAAAATCTTGGAGTCCTATTTGATCAAAATCTCTCATTCACAGCCCATATAAACCTAGCTTGTAAAACCGCATACTTTCACCTGCGAAATATAACTAAAATTAGAAATATTTTACCTAAAAACGATGCTGAAAAACTCATCCATGCATTTGTTACTTCCAGACTTGATTACTGTAATTCCCTGCTTGCCGCCTGCCCCAAAAGTACTATAAGGAGCCTCCAGTTGGTCCAAAATGCAGCGGCCAGAGTCCTAACAGGAACTAAAAGAAGAGACCACATCAGTCCTGTACTAAAATATCTGCACTGGCTTCCTGTCGAGCTTAGAATCAAATTCAAAGTCCTCCTCCTGACATACAAAGCCCTAAACGGTATGGCCCCATCCTATCTGCAAGATGCTATTGTCCCGTACCAGCCAAACAGAGCACTCCGCTCTCAGAATGCAGGACTATTAGTGGTTCCTAGAGTGTCCAAAAGTACAGTGGGAGGGAGAGCATTCAGTTACCAAGCTCCTGTGCTATGGAATCAACTCCCTGCTGATGTTAAACAGGCCCCCACAGTCTCTGTATTTAAGACCAGGCTTAAAACCTTCCTCTTCGGTATAGCGTATGACCAGGTTACTTAGTGAGGGAGTTAGGGTTATTAAAACCCGGGATAAGATAAGCTGCAGTAGGAGTAACTAGCTGGGGGAAGTATGGCAACCTGAGCACTATCCTCTACTTTGCCCTATTTTCTCATCAGCAATGCTATTCACATGTTGTCCTGTCCCACTCCCCCTGTGGAGTGTATCTCTTTCAGATGCCCCGATGACAGTTGGACCTCCTCCTTGCCTGGCTCTCCTCCTCCTCGCCCGGCTCTCCTCCTCCTCGTCTGGTCTCCTGGCCGATTTCTTATGTTGTCTGATTTTTCCTGTTGTGTCTGATTTTTCCTGTTGTGTCTGATTTTTCTTGTTGTGTCTGATTCTTCCTGTTGTTTTGTTTTTTGTGTCTTGGCGGCACGGTGACTGAGTGCCATCACTCATGTCTCACAGCAAGAAGGTTGGTTCGATCCCCGGGTCACCAGGCCTTTCTGTGTGGAGTTTTTCATGTTTCTCCCCGTGTCTGGATGGGTTTCCTCCGGGTACTCCGGTTTCCCCCATCAACCAAAACATGAACGCCCTTCGAGACAACTGTTGTTGTGATTTTGGGCGTTACAAAAATAAATGAATTGAATTGAATTGAACAGTTATAGTTTTGCTTTGTATATTTTTTTGTACACTGAATTAGCATTACTCAATTCCTACTCTTATTATTACAACAGCATAGTGAATGAAACAAACATGTTATGTACATAATTTTCCAATGTCTTTGACTGTACTCAACAACATACCTCCTGCATCTGACAGCCCTGTCCTGCTGCTTCTTCAGGCTCTTCATGACAGTCCCCTGTGGCCTGCATCTCCTAGACCAGGGGTCGGCAACTTCGCTTGGCTTCGGGCCAATTTTTTTCAGCGCCCACAGGTGGCGGGCCAGATGGTAAAGGTATTGGCTTACATATATTTATAAATACATAAATATGAATTACATGCATTTTAACTCACCTAAAACAGCCAATTAAAAAATCCTCGGGCAAAAGCTTTTGCTCCTTTTATTATGGTTTTGGTAAGAATTATGCCTTTGTTGAACATGGTAATATGGATGCTAAAGGCGCACAGTATCAGGTAGAGCTATGAAAAACTTTTCACTTTAAGGTTTTACCTCATTTATTCAGGTCTTTGTCTCATGATATTAATTGAAACTAATACTTTTGTGGTTAAAATGTGCGGATTTAAACAAGGATAAAATCTTTCTAAGACGGTTACTTGAACCAGGAAGCTGCGTAATTATTGCTTATCGTCAAATCTCTCCATCAAAATTCTTTTCTCACGCTGTCTTCTTGTGACCATCGCTGCGATTTAGCTCTGCCTCGAAGGTTAAACTACGACAGGCTTTTAGTCGTGCGTAATACCGCACTAACGGCTTCCTTACTCCGCATTTGGTGCCGTAATGACCTGCACCTTTACGCACGACTGTGGGAGAGCTGTAGGACTTGGATGATGCCAAGTGCAGCAAGGATCGTGATAAAATCACAACGTAAATGAAAAATGTTTAAAATTGACATGGCGAAGTGGATTTATGTTGTGTCAAACATGAGCAAAGGTCGGGAACAATAAAACCTGACATGCGGACAAAAAGCAAGTCCCCACCCCGGTTAAAAGAAATCTTCAAACTGAGTATTTTGACAGTTTTGTGATTAAGTGATTTATTTTAATAAAATAGGGAATTTTGAATAACTAACCACAGAAGTGCAAGAAGGCTATAGCGTAACTGGTGCACATTCCTTGAGCTGCGCGCAGTCTGCACACGTGCCTCATCAGATGTCCAAAAACAGTTAGCCACGATTTTGACTGGTGAAGGTGTATGTACACACCAGTTCATTGTTTGCTTTTAATGTTGTGTTACATGCACATCATGGGCAGTGGACAGTAGCAGTGCCCACATAACTTGGTATTTGTCGTAACGGTGGGTGTAGCGGACCAAAGGATGCAGACTCGGGGAATATTTACAGGATTTATTAAAGAAATTACAAATGGTGCAGTTCGAGGATTGATCCGGCGGTGAGCAGGAGGTGAGGCACGGGCCAGGATCCAGGAGCGGAACGTGGAGCGCAGCGGAGATGACGATGCGGGCAGCACCAGGGCAGGACGCAGAGTGCTAACCAGGGTCCGGGGTCGCGGAATGCAGAGATAAAACAGACAGTACCAGGGCTGGGAAGCAGGGTGGAAGCAGGGTCGGAGCTGAGCCGGGAAGCGCTGGAGCTGAGACAGGTCCAGCAAAGCTGGGTGGAGACGCACATACGATCCGGGCACCGAACGGGATGAGGATGAAACGAAGATGAACCGGCACTGAACAGGGTGTAGAAACGCAGATGATCTCGCCCTGAGTGTCTGGTCCTGCCTCCTTCTTATACACAGCAGGTGGTGGTGATTCGCGCTGATGAGCTGCAGGTGCGCAGCAGGAGGAGCCAGGAGCTCAGCCCAGCTCCGGCAGGTGAGGGAGGGAACGAGCAGGACAGGAGGAAAAACGTGGAGCAGACGGAGCGGATCATGACAGTATTAAAGAATCAATGCCGGAAGAAAGTCCAAAATCCTCTGGCGGGCCAAAATAAATTGGCAAAGGGCCAACATTTTCCCGCGGGCCGGACGTTGCCGACCACTGACCTAGACCATCCTTGGCACGTTCTCGCTCGTCTCATGAAGGGAAATGAAGGGGTCAAGGAATGTCAGGACCCCAGAGAACCGCCACTTTTTGGCTGACCCTGCTGTTGACGCACTCCTCTTTTCTTTCTCCCCTCCTTCATATAAGTGTCCCTCAGCCTCTTCCATCACTTCTCGCATATGTCCACTGAATAAATACATGAACTTGTCAGCTACAAACAAGCAGCAACGACAACTTCATTATGTTAGGCAAATATTTTACAGCTCCAAAGCTGTGATAACTTACCAGACACACTGAGGTCCTCACTGGTCATCTTCCAGGCAAGGTCCTTTTTGTCCCGGTCTCTATAATCTGCCAATGTCACATTATAAAGTAGTGGGTGCTGGCAAACGGCAATAACAAGGCTGTCCTCCATTCTCGGTGTTATGGCTCTCCGGTCTTCCGAATAATGACGTTGCTTTGTCATTGGAGCACAGTCCCTGATTGGTTGCTGCTGCGCGTCGAAAGCCAAAAAGTTCAGCTTTTTCAAATTTTGGACGCGCGAACAAAGATTCGCGCCGCTCTGACGCTTGAAGATGCACCGCAAAAACGGAGGACGGCCACCATAGACTTTGCATGTAAACACCACGCCCCTGACGCTCCAGAGTGAACACACCATAAAAAGCTTTATTACTTGATATATCCTTCAACAGCAATGTCCTTTTTTTTGTTTCACTATTAACCATCTTAGTTTTTTGTTTTTTCATGTCTAGGTCTGTCACTACCTGGTTGTCAGAAGCAGGTCTCATATCTGCAGGATAGATAGTTTTGACTCTCTGTGTCTGTCCCAGAACTGATGGCACAAGAGGGTTCAATGCCCATTCTAAGTACATGCTCAATCACATTAAACCCAGTGATCGGCTGCTCTGCCACCCCAGGTCCATTTGCCACAAACACTGGAGCTCTACATCATTAAGAGAGCAACTAATGACATATTTTTTCCAATCAGATTGCGCAGCTGTGTTCTAAGATTTGGGGACAGTAAACTAATACTGACTGTTTCCTGTGAAATCTCTGTTTTAGCTGCTACGTTGGCCACTATCTTTTGAATGCTCTCAGTGACTAGCTTGTACAAATCTTGGGTGTCAACTTGTGTGGGTGTGGTTGTGACAGTACTAGCAGCCATGTCAGTTTGCCCAGTCTTTTTACCTGGTCTTTTTCCAGTTCTGCAGTCCCGTCAAAGGTGACCACTCATCCCACATTTGAAGCAGTGATTGCACTGGTCACCATTGTTGACTGACTGACAGCTCTTGCAGTCACGTTTTCTGAAGACTCTTGGGCTGAAAGGGGCTCTGGGAGACTCACATATGGCTTTCTTGATCTCCTCCATTTCACCTTTGACCTGTGTTACTCTGTCAAGTAGCTCAAACTCCATGCGGGTTGGTGTGATCTGTGGTTTGGGCGTTTTACCTTTTATTGGTGGGGCAGGACGACATGCCTGACTGTCCACACTGGCCACTGCCGCCTCTGTAACCGGTTCCACATGAAGTTCTCTGACTTTGGGTTCTTTCACATGCTTTTTGAATTTTTGAAGTCTCTCCCATTCAAGACTGGCTGCTGCATTTATTTTGGTAATCAGTAGCTCATCTGTCATAGCAGGGTCCTCCAGGTAGCGCTTTAGTTTGTATTTCACATCAGCAATAATCAGTCCTGTTTCCACAGCCCTCAGGAACTTCCTCTGAATCAGATGGGGCTGTACTGCTCTTCATTACCAGGCTCTCTGGATGCCACTAGAAGTCTTTCTTTCACCTCAATAGCACGAAACAGGAAGTTCTGCGGTGACTCTCTACTGTCCCGCGTGATGTTTATTAAACGATTGTACCGGTCGGTGGAACTGTCTATAATGCCCCCGTAGGATTGTGCGCAACTGTGACAGGTGAGATCGGATTTGATCTCCAGCATATCACGTAAACTCAGGGCTGGGCTCACTGCTCTGACAACTGCTTCAATAATCTCAGCCTCACTGTGATTCTTCTTTAGGCCCATATCAATCTGCTGAATGAGGTTAGAATACGACAGTTTGTCTCGTTGGCCTCGCTCGTCGATCTGAACATTCATTCTAAACTCTATCCTAATAGTCACTTCTGGCAATGGAAGATTTGGGGAAACAACAGGCAATGTCAAAGTAGCGCTTTTGTGTGGTTGATTTGTCCCTCTGATTGTTAGCTTTTTAGTTGAATCCAAAAAGTTTTCTTGCAGAGCGGTGTATTGCTTTTGTTAACTCGCCAGTGCTGCTGCGTCCTGCCTGGCGCTCACATCTGCCGCTGTGGTTTGCGGCGGCGGTTCGGCTGGTGTAGCATCATTAGCATACCCGATTAGCTTTAGCAGAAACGTGCGTGCTATGTCCTCTTCTTCACTTTCAATGATCTTTTCAACTTGCTCGTTTATCAATCTTGTCAGCATGTTTTTTTCGACGGCTTTACTGTGTCTATCTTGACAAAAGAACACACCTCCTGTATCTGTTCAAGCTGTAGTTTCACCAAAGCCTCACTTAGTTTATCCTGTAGCAGCTCAAACTCCATTCTTTTTTTCCGTCTTGACTCACCTTTTTTCAAAACACAGCGGAACCATCCTCTGCTACCAATTGGAGGGCTACTACCTGGTACAGTAGGTTTGATGAGCTGCCATAGCTTAGGCTATTTGACTCATGCACCACTGATGTGATCTCCAATGGAGCCCAGGCGCTGACACCAATCATTCTTCATGGCACAGGTGAGATCTCACTCAGTGGCTCTTCTCTCCAAAAAGAGCAACATTATGTGTGAGATCTGCTCTGGAGAAGCCTATGCAATTGTGCCTGAGACTGGTGAAAGCAACTTCATTTCTAAAACCACATTTAAAGTTCCACTTGAATCCATTCAATTCAGTTTACTTTTGTAAAGCCCAAGATCACAGCAGCAGTTGCCTCTTAGGGCTGAACATGAGAATTGATTTAAGTAATAGAAAGTTAGAATATCAACAATGAAACAAACAGACAAGAAAATAGAAGCAAATGAATGTCCCCTGTCCTTAGACCTTCATTTTCAGAAAACGGGGTGGCTGCAGGTGTGTCCAGGACTAATGCACATCCATTTGTAGATAGAGTTCAAGTCTGTAGGGCCAGGGCTTCTTACAGTGGAGCTGGACGCTACACTGACACTGCCCAGAGTAACTCTTTGGTCAGATAGAGTCAGGCATTTGGGGCCTAGAACAATGACCTTTTTTCAAGGTTAAGAAGCAGATATTTAAGTGTTATCCAGGTTTTTATGTCTGTCACACAGGCAACAAGTCTGTGTACTCCATCAGTCTGGTCTGGTTTCATTGATTAGTACAGCTGTGTGTGTCATCAGCATAGCAGTGGAAGTTAATGCTGTTTTCTGATGATATTACCCAACAGTAACAGTAGTAATATAAAGTGACAGTAGTAATATAAAGTGTGAACAGGATTCATCAATTCAAACGTTCATTCTGTACCATTAGACCTAATTTGTTCTAAACTTGAGGTTCATCTTGTTCTACTTTTTAACATTCTGCAATCACAGACTTTCTTGACATTCGATCTAGCCAAGCAAGCTGTGATCATAGACCTATTCTGATTAAATAAATAAATAAATATATATATATATATATATATATATATATATGCATATATGCGAGGAGTGCCAAATATATGCCTATATATATATATATAGGCATATATTTGGCACTCCTCGCCTGGCCCTCTCCAAATCACTATCTTTGAGAACACATTTTGAGGTTAATAACTTTGAACTTTGATAAGAATAGAATAAAGATAGCTTTCACAATGCCAAACCCAGTTACAGGACGGTTATTAAACATATGACTTGAAGGAAACTCCCATTCTGTTAAAACGAAACTTAAGAGATCTACAAAAAAGGCGGAAACGAAAGAGATCAGTAGTGTCGGTGAATGTGCCGCACAGAGGACGCGCGCTCGCGCCACTGTCCCGAGGCGAGTTTATTTATGCCAATTTATCCTCCACCTCCACCTGTCCCAGAAAAGCTAGTGTAAAGGTTTATCTGTCAGCTACAACAAGTCAGCTCGAGCGAAGATAGCCACGTACTGCAACAGCACAGTCGGTAACATGTTTTCATCCTTACTCTTTCTTTAGCATTTTGTAAGTCGTAAACATGTTCTTTAATGAAATGAAATGCATGAACGTGATACCAGAAAGTTAGCCTGCATGTAGCGCTCATGTGACGCAGAGAGGGACTGTCAGGAGTATATCAGTACTAGATTCAGGCCTACATAAAGTAACAGGCTTATAAATGTAGCGGTATGTAGCTATTATCTGAGAGACAAACAGGAAGTGTGTTAAACTTGTTCTGTTCCGTGATTGGCTACTGGCCTCGGAACGTCGCATAGATGTTTTATTAAAGTGTGATGTCTAGGTAGTTTCCCCAACGTCCACGACCACATCATAATGCCTTTAACAAGACTTTTATTGTAGATAAACGCGTGTCTTTATTCGGATATATTCTGATAGGCCTTATTTGCGCTCAATACTTAACTAATTTAATTTTGTGTACCATAGTGATCATGGTGAGGAGTGAGACCTCATTTTTTTCCTGCTTTTTTTTGGCCAATGCGAGAACGAGAGCCGAAAAAACAGCGTTCTCAACAACTCTAACCATTTTATGAAGATATTACATGCGTAAACAGTGTCGACACTGATTTTCACCGGGAATGTTTAGTCTACCTTCAGTTTCGTTCTTTGATTCAACGCCATTAGTAAAAATAGATACATGTCTAATTTATGAGCAAAAGTGAAAGTAAAGTTGTTTTTCCTGCTCATAATATTTTACCTACAGATACCGTTTAGAGATGAAGTGTCCTGCCTGTAAACATCACAATGTGGAGAAGAAAGCTAAATTCTGCTGTAACTGTGGTAATAAGTTACAGTCACAACCTGCTGTCACACAAGGTAGGTGAATAATGAAGGGTCGTCAGTGGGCTTGTTGTGGAGTAATTAAAATGTGTTATACTAAACATATTTAGAGGTGAATATATCTGCTTGACAGTAAAATAAAGTTTAACAACGTTCTCTACATTTTTTGTTTTATCCACAAGAGGGCAGTGTCATATCATACACACCTAGGTCCTACATCTCACTTTGCTTTTCATGGAGTGTCTCACTTATGGGCCTTGCTATGATGATCTTTTTTTGATAGATCCAGATGCTGCTGCCACTGACAGCACTGCAGATATTGACAAATCTCCAAAACGTCCGAATGAAGAGACAAATACTAAAAGAAAGGTAATGACAACAAACCATTTTTCTGTATTATTTACTTTTTACTATTGCATTTTTCACATAGGTTGCTGTTAGTTGAAATTTGTCTGTGGCTTGCAACATAGAGCATTTTTATGGTATTAATTTTGTGGTGTTGTGTAGAGAAAAAAAAGGAAGAAAAGCAAGAAGAAGAAAGATGACGATATGTCAACAGACCCCGAACAATCAGATTTGTCGCTTGTTCCAACTGATGACAACAAAGACACAAGACATCAAGCAGGAGATGGGTCTGATAGTGAAAGCTCAGTATCAAACCAAGAGTTTTCATCTTTCGAAGACCAGTCCACTTCAGGAAAGCTAGCCACTAGTGACAGTACTGACGTGTTAATGAAAAGTCCAGCAAGTCCACTCCCACCAAGTGAACCTATGGAAGAAGATAAAACCGGACCAGATGGTAATAGTGCCAGTACATCTGACAACATGCAGGTTGTGTATGAAAAGGTGCCTATGGTAAAAGAAAATGCCCAGGGTGAACAGACGCAAGAGAACACTCAAACCCAACCACTAACTGATGGCAAAGCTGCACCATTACCACATCCTAATTCTGATAAAAGCACCAAGGCTAATGATCAGAGCGATAACAAGACAAACAAGAAAAAATCCAAAAACAAGAAGGATTCATCCACTGCCAATCAACCACAACTGGATCAAAATGTAAATGGAGCTAATGCAAAATTGACTCAGGAGATTAAGCCAAAGGAGGAAAAGCAGCTCCCACCAAGTCAACCAATAGTAAAAGATAAAACCAACATGAATCAAAGTGCATCAGATGATGGTACCAATGTTGCATCTGAAGACACCCAAACTGTTAATGAGAAAACATCTGCAACTGTAAAAGGAAATACAGAAAAACAGACTAAACAGGGTGACCAGACACAGGGCCAGAGTAAAGGGTCTAGAGTTGATGAGAAGTCTAAAAAAGCACAGGGCAACACTCCACCCAGTCCGACCCACAATACAGCTCCAGAAGTAACACAGCCCAATCCTGATCAAGGGACCAAGTCTAATAACCAGGACAACAGGACAAACAAGAAAAATCCCAAAAACAAGAATGCCTCTGACTTCAACCAACAGAAACTGGACCACAATGCAAATGCAGAACCAAATGAAAAACAGACAAAGGAGACCAAGAAACAGGAGAATAAGAAAGAAAAAGAGCAAGTGCCAAGTCAGACCCAAACTGGGAAAAGTCAACAAACGATGGTTTTCGGTCCATACCCAGAGGTATTGTTTTGATTAATATATACTGTATAGCAGCAAAACAAACATAATTAAAGATTTTTTTTTCAATATAGAATAAAGGTTCAGGCTCGAGTGTGGACCTACCAACGATCACTATAGAAAAAATGGAGGTACAGCAGTCTGGGACCAGTCAGGCCTCAACAGAAGAACAACCATCAAAACTACTCGACCCAAGCAAAGAAAGTGAAGAGAGACATGTTGACCACACAGGGCCCACTGCCCCAAGACCAGAAAAGTGATACACACCTCTGTTTGTGCATGCATTTATTTCTTAGTCTATATGCATAATACTTAATGAACTTATTTTTTTAGGCCAAAAAAGATCAAAACAGTTGATGCTAAAGACAGACTGGTTATATACTTTCATGCAGTTCTCTCTAAGGACTTTAAATTTGACCCAAACAGAGATGAAATCTTTATCCAAGCAGGAGGACATATTGGGTCATGGGGAGAAAACATAGTTGAGCTGAATGTGACAAGGTATTATTGACTCAAGAAAATATTTTCATGTTTGTATTTCACTGTTCATCATTGTTCTGATTTTATACAGGAAAATTGGAGAACATGGGTTTCTAGTTGAGGGTGAATTGGTGACAACCAAATCCAAAGCGGCAAATAGTTCCATACCTTACAAATACGTTATTTTCAGAACTAAAAAGAGAAAATATGAGTATGAGTACATCTACAAGCTGGACACTCCTGATGTGACCAATCGATGTTTATTAGTGAAAGACAATCTCCTAAATTCTGATGGTAAATTATTATATTCTTTGTTATTGTTATTGCTATTCTGAGTTTTTTAATCATGTCTTTACATTATATACATACAGGAGCTTGGCATCAATATGATGACATAATATGTGCTGAGGAATCCGAGAAAGGAGCTTTCAGTTTCGTCAAAGAGAAATTTAACAACTTGTGGTATCAACAAAAGAGGGATTTGATTAATGGGCGAGAAATTGCTGGACAAATAATGCTTGAAATAATTTTTGATCTTCTCAAGGACTGGTCTGATGTTAATTTAAAGAATTTTCTAGTTCAGCTGAACCAGTTTTTTGAGGTTTACTCTGATCCTTTTGTGTATGAGAAGAAACGAATCAAGTGGGATTCCTTGGACTTTGGAAAAGAGAAGGTACATCTTTGCAATAATTTTGTTTAAGTTATAATCTATCTGATGCCAGATAGGTCAATCTTTTTTCCTTTTTTATTTTAGGTCAAAGAAATGCTAAAGAATTTCATGCTATTTAACATGATCCCTCAATTGCTCAAGGACCAGGAGGGAAAGAGCTTCTTTGTACAGGATCCACTTAGGGCGGCTGTCATAATGCTCAGTGTATGTAACCGATATGGCATTTTGTTGAACAGTGGTGAGATCAGTCGACTCTGCACTATACTGAGTTTGCCTGAACTCAACCAAGAGGACTTTGTAAAGTACTGGGAAGAGTTTTCACATGACACTGCCATTTTGCCAAAGTGAGTACACCTATATGTAGATCTTATGAGTATTTTATTTTGTTGTTGCTGTCAAATTACAAGATGACGGTTGTTTAGTTTGACAGGACTCTTGATTTCTTTAATGAATGCTGCAAAGACTAAACACTTACCCCATTGGATTTTGGTGCTGCCTATGGTCCACCTTCTTGAAGGCCTCACCAAGCCATATGAAGCTATTGTGTCTGGTAGCAAAAAGGGTGTGCTATCTTGGGCAGGTTTGCAGAGCATTGACAACCTTGATAACGTTCAATACATGAGCAGTGAAGACAGACGGTAACTTCCACTCTTCAGTAACTTTTGTTCTTGATTTAATGATTTAACATACAGCTGTGCTTTTTAGAAGTCTTGTTAAACTGATGAAGAGTCATCTCCATCTTAAAGAGATAGACGTTCTTGTGGTACGCTCCTGGTTGTACTTGATATCAGTTGGTGAACTGGTGGACTGCAGTATCACTTTGAAACCAGAACTTCTGGATATTCTTCAGATTTTTTATGTAAAGCTCCCAAAAGAGATCTCTTATATGAATTCTGAGGTAAGAAAATGCATAAATGACCAAAAAACAGTTAAACAATAGTTAGAGCACCTGTCTGTTTAATTCTTGCTTGAACCTGTGTATACTGTGGTTATGTGATGTCACCTGTCTTGCTTGCGTGTGATTGGCAGTATTTGGTGGGAAAGATTATCCGTTTTAAATTTGCAGGCTTGCTTCTCTCAGTATATCCCACGCCACTTGTAGCTAGAGTAACTTACCATCACTGAGTACAGTGACTTAATAATACAGTTTAAAATGAGAATTTGAGCTTCTGAAAGTGCTATATAAACTAATACATTATTATTATTATTATTATTATTATTATTATTAATGTTTTTTATTTTATTTTACAGGATGTCTCTAACACAATAGCTCACATACACGTTAATCTTATAGAAGATAAGTACAGGTGATTCATACTTTCTTGATCTTTATAATTAACCAATTATTTTCAGTATTATTGTTTTTCTAAATAGAGACCATCTTGTTTGTGACAGTCCCTTTACAGAGACCTACAGAAAGCAGTCCTTGGGTGCAGCAGTAAAACTATTGGACAAAATCTGCAAAGGATCATCATATTGTACAAAGTACATTGATATTCTTGTGTCTTGTGTGCATCTTGTTGCATCAGTCGCAGACTTTGTTTCTGCTAAACCTTTGGTATGAAATTAAAATAGGATATCATTTTAAAACAATATTGTTCAACATGATTGGAAATGTAAAATATGCACCACAGGAAAGTTCAGAAACCACAAATGAGCAACAGTCTACAAAAGACTCCTTGGATACCGCTCTGGACATCATCAGAAAAAAAATCTGTCAGTGTTTCAGAAGTAGTCTGCTTGGGGACACACAGGAGATTGAAGTAAGCAATAAAAATACAGAATTAGGTCTGTCAGAGCTTTACTGGAACCGTTAACCTATTTAATTTACTTTTTCAGATGTGGAATAATATCCTGTCTATCAAGTTTAAAGATGACCTTTGTACCACAGAATGGAGGGACAAGCTAACAAAAGACTTTAAGGAAAGATACAAACAGGTATTATCTTCTATGAATAACTAACTCTATGAAAAAATAGTAAGGGTCTGTTGGGAACGCCTGGCAGAGCCTTCTGTCAGAGGGGTCTTCAACTCAAACCTCCGGGAGAACTTCTCCCTGATCCCGGGGGAAGTTGGAGACATGGACTCCGAGTGGGCCATGTTCTCCACCTCTATTGTCGATGCGGCCGCTCGTAGCTGTGGTCATAAGGTCTGCGGTGCTTGTCGCGTTGGCAATCCCCGAACCCGGTGGTGGACACCGGAAGTAAGGGATGCCGTCAAGCTGAAGAAGGAGTCCTATCGAGCCTTGTTGGCGGCCGCATCGACAATAGGCTCGGACGGCCTCAAAGAAATTCTGGCAAACTGTCCGACGCCTCAGGAGGGGGAAACAGTGCTTCACCAACACTGTTTACAGTGCGGGTGGAGAGCTGCTGACCTCGACTGGGGATGTTGTCGGGCAGTGGAAGGAATACTTTGAGGACCTCCTCAATCCCCCCGTCATGTCTTCCGAGGAGGAAGCAGAGACTGGGGACCTGGAGGTGGACTCGTCCATCACCCTGGCTGAAGTCACCGAGGTGGTTAGCAAACTCCTCAGTGGCAAGGCTCCGGGGGTGGACGAGATCCGTCCCGAGTACTTCAAGTCTCTGGATGTTGTGGGACTGTCTTGGCTGACATGTCTTTGCAACATCGCGTGGCAGTCGGGGACAGTACCACTGGACTGGCAGACCGGGGTGGTGGTCCCTCTGTATAAGAAGGGGGACCGGAGGGTGTGTTCCAATTACAGGGGAATCGCACTCCTCAGCCTTCCCGGTAAGGTCTACTCCAGGGTACTGGAGAGGAGAATCCGACCGATAGTCGAACCTCGGATTCAGGAGGAGCAGTGTGGTTTTTGTCCCGGTCGTGGAACACTGGACCAGCTTTATACTCTCCATCGGGTCCTCGAGGGTTCATGGGAGTTTGCCCAACCAGTCCACATGTGTTTTGTGGATTTGGAGAAGGCATTCGACCGTGTCCCTCGCGGTGTCCTTTGGGGGGTGCTCTGGGAGTATGGGGTCCGGGGCTCTTTGCTAAGGGCTGTCCGGTCCCTGTATGACCGGAGCAGGAGGTGCGTTTGCATTGCCGGCAGTAAGTCAGACCTGTTCCCGGTGCATGTTGGACTCCGCCAGGGCTGCCCTTTGTCACCGGTTCTGTTCATTATATTTATGGACAGAATTTCTAGGCGCAGCCAGGGGCCGGAGGGGGTCTGGTTTGGGAACCACAGGATTTCATCTCTGCTGTTTGCAAATGATGTTGTCCTGATGGCTTCTTCGAGCCAGGACCTGCAGCAGGCACTGGGGCGGTTTGCAGCCGAGTGTGAAGTGGCTGGGATGAGAATCAGCTCCTCCAAATGGCCATGGTTCTCGACCGGAAAAAGGTGGTTTGCCCTCTCTGGGTGGGTGGTGAGTCTCTGCCCCAAGTGGAGGAGTTCAAGTATCTCAGGGTCTTGTTCACGAGTGAGGGAAGGATGGAGCGTGAGATTGACAGGTGGATCGGCGCAGCGTCTGCAGTGATGCGGTCGCTGTATCGGTCCGTTGTGGTGAAGAAGGAGCTGAGCCGGAAGGCGAAGCTTTCGATTTACCGGTCAGTCTACGTTCCTACCCTCACCTATGGTCATGAGCTCTGGGTAATGACCGAAAGGACAAGGTCACGGATACAAGCGGCCGAAATCGGTTTCCTCCGCAGAGTGGCTGGGTGCACCTTTAGGGATAGGGTGAGGAGCTCAGTCACACGGGAGGAGCTCGGAGTAGAGCCGCTGCTCCTACACGTTGAGAGGAGCCAGCTGAGGTGGCTCGGGCATCTGCTCAGGATGCCTCCTGGACGCCTCCCTAGGGAGGTGTTCTGGGCATGTCCCACCGGGAGGAGGCCCCGGGGAAGACCCAGGACACGCTGGAGGGACTATGTCTCTCGGCTGGCCTGGGAACGCCTTGGGATCCCACCGGAGGAGCTGGAGGACGTGTCTGGGGTGAGGGAAGTTTGGGAGTCCCTGCTTAGACTGTTGCCCCCGCGACCCGGCTCCGGATAAGCGGAAGAAAATGGATGGATGGATGGATGGATGAAAAAATAGTCAAATCATTTCTTAAGTGTATGACCAAATTTTTTTGTTTACCCATAGGAATCTCCAACAAAACAGATTGAATACTACTGCAAGCACAGTGAACGCCTCAGTGAATCACATTCATATGTTACTTCTTGTATTGAAGTGTGCGCTCTAGATGCTGTTGCATCTTTATGCCAGGTATTTAAATATATTCATTACCTATTGCATTATATAAATAGATAATCCATTTATTAAGCATACTTTAACTTTTTCTTTTTTTTTTTTTTTTTGCAAATAGACAAAATCTGAAGGAAAGTTTCTCGAGAGGTTTGCTTTGAATTGGTTTGGGAAGTTTGGGAAATTGATCTCAGCCATAGTTGAGAAATCATGGCCTAAACACTGTGGGGAATATAGTGATGATGAAGAGACAATCCTCCGCCATCTACTTTCCTGGACTGCTTCTAAAAAGATTTTTCAGCTATATGGTATTTTTCCTTTGATCTGAAAATCTTTATTTTAGACCTATGTCTAAATATGCTTTAAAATGTTATAATCACAGATGGTGAGGAAGGGGTGACTGTGAAGCTCTCTGCTATCGCAAATGAAAGACTTGTGATAGCAATGACTGCCTTCGCCAGTGTTGTCAATATGTTGGTTCATGGAAATGTCAAGATTGCCTTGCTCAACATCATTTTCGAGAAGAAAGATGCTTTTATAGAATTAATCCAGATTGGTAAGAGCAACCAGCCTCATTTTTAGAAAGTGTATAATAATGACGTTCTAAAATGTCACCTCTGCATATTAATAGATTGTTTCACAGAAAAAGTACAGTACAAAAATGCGACTAAAATGAAAAGACTGTTGCAGCAGAGGCAGAATGAAGTCAATGCTGTTTACCACGAAAAAGAGTTGGTGGATATTTTGGTAACTATGAGCAACAAACTTGAGGAGAAAATTACAGGTACGTGGCTACTCTCTCCTCTTGCATCCATCTTTGAATCACCCATTTAATTTTTATTTGTTTAATGTCTTTGGTAGTTGATGTGGACGACATAAAGGAAAGCCAGCATGTTAACATTGAGAAAATGCCACTAAATAATTTTATGGAGGTTCATCTATTTGATCAAATATCCTCAGACAAGGCTGGAGCTGTCACCTACTTTCATTTGGATGAATGTATCAGAGACATGGCAGAAAAAATGTACACATTCAAAGACAGTCATATCTTCAAAGTGTGTTGGGACCAATGTGTGGAAGCTTTTGTGGAAGAGGAAAGTTCTGACTCTGAAGAAGAGGAAGATGTTTCACTGGAAGAAATATATGAAAATATTTTTTTGGTTTGTTTTAATCAATACAAGGAAATCTATTGTTCTCTTAAAGATGGCAGTATTACACTTGAGAGGGTCAATAATCTCTTCAAAGATTACAAGGAAAAATATGAAGAATTGTTACAGGACCTGGAGATCATGTGTCGTCTTGATCTCTCTGATGACAAAGAGTGGGTCCACCGTCGTGTTCAACAGATTGAACAGTTCCATGAGCTTCACCTGGCTGTGGCTTCAGCAGAGATCATCATGACAGTGAAAAATAGCCTTGGTCTCCAGGGCGACTTCAGCATTCTGGAGAACCTTATTAAAGTTGTAAGTGTCAATTCTTTAGAATTTAAGTTTTAATAAAATTATCATAAATGCATGTTTGACAAATCTTTTGTTTCCATTTGTTTTCAGAATCATGAAAACTCTAATAGAGTGCAGCTTAGTCAAATTGATAATGATTTGATTCAAGCAAAAAAGGATCTAGTGGATATAACTGAGGCCCGCAAAAACTGCCTGCATGAGTTGGGACGCTGGAAGAACTTTGTCTACTGGGTCAAAGAGGCACTTGAAGGTGAAAATGCAAATATATGAATTTACTTGTGTTAAAAGCTAATTATCACATAACTGTATTTCAACTAGCAAGCACTTGAACCTCACAATAATGGTGTAAATGTGAATATATTATGCATAAAGACTATGGTTGTTGTAGACAGGCTGATATACAAAGGTGGGTTTTGGGCTTCCTATGGGGCATTTGGCTCTTGGGCTTTGAACACCCTGCATACCTGAAAGATTGAAGGAAAGAAATGTAGAAAAGAAGGGAGGGCGAGCAGCTCACGTAAACATGAACATGAACATGAAGATGGAGAGGAAGTGAGTGGTATGAGGTGTTCCTGAACTTAACATGACTTGACATGATTATATTCATTTTCCAGATATCAATGAATTGAAGGTGTTTGTTGACCTCGCCTCCATCTCCGCTGGAGAGAATGACATGGATGTGGACCGGGTTGCTTGTTTCCATGATGCCGTCCTTGGATACTCATCTATGCTTTATGAACTAAAGCAAGACTCAGATTTTCACATTTTCATAATTGTGGTCCAGAAACTTTGGAGGGCTTTAGAGAATGATTGCAACCTGCCTAATAAACTGGTTTGATACTTATCAGTTTTGCTGTAGTAATATTGTGCAAAAGTGTAAAAATGTAACATTTTTCTGTTTTCTTTCATAGCGTGACAGTGCTCGTCATCTTGAATGGCTGAAAACTGTGAAAGACAGCCATGGCTCAGTGGAGTTGTCGTCTCTTTCTTTAGCTTCATCCATCAACAAAAAGGGGATCTATGTCATCAGTGCACAACATGAAAAAAGGGTTAATATTACAATTCAGCCATTTGTATTTATTCTTTTTCACTCTGTGTACAAATAATAATGCAGATTTTTCATGCAGCTAAGTCTTGATGAGGCCCTAAAGCTCCAGATCACAGAGGACCATGATGGTGACCGACAGATGAGAAATTATACTCTTGATGATCTGAGAGAACTGCAGAACAAACTTATGCTTATGTCTGGGAAGGGAGATCAGGGGCAGCATGAAGTGGATCATTTCACAGAGGTATTTTATTTGAATAACTTTGTCCAGTTTTTTTCTGTTGTAGCCATAGTCTAATCCTTCTAAATTCCTGATAAATTCTTGTTATATTTAAACTGTATGCGTTTCTTTGTGTTTGTATTATCCAGGTTTTTGACAATGTTCAGAGACTGTCTGAGGCCTTTATCGCACTGTACACAGCTGGTAATCCTCTCTTCAGACAATGGGAAGCACAGATTAGTTGCTGCACAAATACTAATGACCCCAGTATTATGATGGACTTCCACCTCGACGGTGCTTTCAGTGCAGTTATTATTGAGGGCAGCCTTGAGGAACAGCTTCCAGAACTTTGTAGGAGAATTGAGAAATGTCTTAAATTCTGGATGGATTTTGTGGATAAACAAAGATCACAGCACTACTATCTCAATTACTACACAGCTGAACAGATTGTATACCTATGTAATCACCTCTCTCAACAAAATGTGTCCAGTGTAGATGACCAAGCTCTGATGATGCTCTCTTTTGTCAAGCCTGACTGCTCTGCCATGGACCTGAGACATGTGTGGCACAAGCTCCAGTATGACATTCTTAATCAGCCACAAGAACAAAATGAGGACATTGAGTTCCAGACATTTACAATGGTAGAAAGTGGGTTTACTGTTATTAACAGTGACTTTGACCTCTTACCATCACTAATACAACAAGCATGTGGGCTGCAGAAGTTTGATCTAATATGGAATTCTTACATGAAAGACATGAAGAGTTCACTGCCTGATGTTCTTGATTTGCGGACGCTTGGACGACTGTTGGAAATACTTGCAAACAATGTGACAGAGGGTGAAAGTGATGAAGATATTTCAGATGAAAATATTACAATGTATGTTTGCAGAGAACTTCCAAATGGGTTAAATGTTGGAAAACCAAATCTGGTTGTTTGTCCACATGAGGACATCTTGAAATCTTGCATCTCCACCTACATGAGCAGCAAAAATGAGTCACTACCAACTGTTGACGAAGTGCTTCTGTGTACCTCCACTACACCTTATGAACAAGTAGAGCTCTTCCTAAGACGCTGTCTCAACCATGGGTATAAAGGATACAAGATCTACTCGCTGCTGTATGCAGATGCACTGACATATGACGTGAGCTCTAAAGTTGAGAGCTTTTTTCAGCGCATAAAAATCCAAAGTAGGAGAGACTACAAGCTCGTGATATTCTGCAGCTCAGAAAAAGAGCATGCTTATCTTCCATCTGCCTTTAGCCAGTACAAAGTACACATGGTTCCCCAGGCTCCACTAGCAAAGATTCAGGAATATCTGCATGACCATTATGTTGTCCCTGAGGTCCAGTGTAGTGCTGCAGCAGTTTTTAAAGACAGGCTGTGTGTTGGTATCGTCTCATCTGCAAGAGCTGGTGTGGGTAAGTAGTCTTCAATTATTCTTTGTCAAATGACTTTCATTGAAATTGTTGGTGACAATGTGTTTCCTTCGTTTTCAGGTAAATCTCTTTATATTAAGAGGCTGTATCAAAAACTAAAGCAGTCAACCAAGAAGACTACAGTTATGAAATGCATTCGCTTGACTGAGCCCACTGTCGATGAGGATGCTGTTCTCCAGTCTCTTCTGAACCACACAGAGAGGAGAGCCCTCACAGTGTTTCATTTTGACATTACATCATCGGTAATGATAATATTTTAAAACTTTTGTTACTTAAAAATTATTGTTAACGACGCTTATGTCATTTAACAGGTTCAGCGTGGTCTTCATGAGTTTCTTTTCAAGCTCCTGTTTTTGCGCTATCTCAAGGACTCTGAGGGGAAGGTGTGGAAATGCAATGAGAAGCAGCTGTATGTAGTGGAGATCTTGGAGCGATCCAAAGCCACAGCAACTCAAGTAAGTCCTTTTCAGTTCACATTTAACTATATGGACCCATTGCCATCACGCGATAATAACTTTTTGTTTGTTTCTTTTGAAGGCTCAGAAATCATCATTCACAGATGTGTTTCCAAATATTTTCTGCCGACCTCCGAAGGAGGTACTAGAAATAGAGCTGAGGAAAAACGATGACCCCACTATTTTTAATAGTGAAGATCCATTGATGGATGATGAAGAGTTCAGAAGTGCTGCCTTTCAGCGACCTTATCAATATCTCACTCGATTTCATAATCATGCTGATCTGGATAGGTTCACATATAAGGGAGTCGAAGGCTCACATGGGGAATGTCTTCAGATGCTTCTTATGCACTGTGGAATCATGAACCCGTCCTGGGCAGAACTACGAAACTTTGCATGGTTTCTCAATCTACAGCTCCAAGATTGTGAGACATCTGTCTTCTGTGATGCTGAGTTTATTGGAGACACTCTTGTAGGATTCAAAAGATTTGTTGTAGACTTTATGATTTTGATGGCTAAAGATTTTGCCACTCCATCACTTAGTATTTCTGACCAGAGTCCTGGCACGCCACATGTGGATCTGACTGGTGTGAGAGAAGAAGACCTGGCGCCTTTCCTTATTCGGAAGAGATGGGAAACAGAACCACATCCATATATCTTTTTTAATGATGATCATGTGTCCATGACCTTTATAGGTTTTCACCTTCAACCCAACGATCACAACGCTGTTGATGCCATAGATCCTGCTTCAGGAAGAGTCATTAAGAGAAATGTTATGACTAAACAGCTGTATGACGGTCTACGGCTGCAGAGAGTGCCTTTTAACATTGACTTTGACCGACTTCCAAGAGGAGAGAAAATAGAGCGAATGTGTAATGTTCTTGGTATCCAGTGGCCTCTGGACCCAGATGAAACTTATGAGCTGACCACAGACAACATTCTCAAGATACTTGCAATCCACATGCGCTTCAGGTGTGGCATTCCAGTTATCATCATGGGAGAGACAGGATGTGGGAAAACAAGGCTCATCAAGTTTCTTTGTGAGTTACGAAAAAGTGGAGTGGCTACAGAAAATATGAAATTGGTCAAAGTCCATGGTGGCACAAACTCACGCATGATCTATGCCAAAGTCAAAGATGCAGAAACTATGGCTGCAATCAACAAACAGGACTATAGCTTTGATTCTGTTCTATTCTTTGATGAGGCAAACACCACCGAGGCCATCAGCAGCATCAAGGAGGTCCTTTGTGACAAGACTGTTCAAGGAGAAGCTCTGACATCAGGCTGTGGTCTACAGATCATAGCGGCATGCAATCCATACCGCAAGCACACAGATGAGATGATAGAGAGACTAGAATCTGCCGGGCTAGGATACAGAGTTCGAGCAGAGGAAACGGATGAAAAACTTGGATCTATTCCACTACGGCAGTTAGTGTATCGAGTGCATGCCTTACCTCCAAGCATGATCCCACTTGTGTGGGACTTTGGGCAGTTAAATGATGACACAGAGAAGATTTACATTCAGCAGATTGTACAGAGAGTGGTTCAATGTCATGTCATCAGTAACGTTTATGTAGAAACGATTGTGAATGTCCTCTCAGACTCACAGAAATATATGCGCAAAAGAAAAGATGAATGCAGCTTTGTGAGTCTCAGAGATGTGGAACGATGCATGCAGGCTTTTGTTTGGTTTTTCGACAATCATGCCACATTCTTTGATGAGATTGACAAGTTTAATTTGAATCAAAGCAGTGAAGACAGAAATGCCGTACTATGGTCTTTAATTATGGCCATAGGGGTGTGCTATCATGCCTGTCTTGAGAACAAGGACGGCTATAGGCAGAAAATCTCCAGAAGCCTACCACGAGAATACATCCCACAAAAGATAAAGCAAGAAATCACACTCATGCAAGATCTACTTCTCAGTGGGGTTCCTATGGGAGATACAATTGCAAGAAACAATGCCCTGAAAGAGAACGTCTTCATGATGGTGCTCTGCATTGAGCTTCGAATCCCACTTTTTTTAGTTGGAAAACCTGGAAGCTCAAAATCTCTATCTAAAACTTTGGTGGCTGATGCAATGCAAGGTCAATCTGCCCATTCTGACATTTACAAAAGGCTCAAACAGATCCACTTAGTGTCGTTCCAGTGTAGCCCTCACTCTACCCCAGAGGGAATTATCAATACCTTCAAGCAGTGTGGACGCTTCCAGGAAGGAAAGAATTTGAAGGAGTACATTTCAGTTGTGGTCCTTGATGAGATTGGTCTGGCTGAGGACTCTCCAAAAATGCCTCTTAAAACTCTCCATCCATTGCTTGAAGAAGGATGCATTGATGATGAACCCCTGCCTCACAAAAAAGTTGGATTCATCGGAATATCCAACTGGGCTTTGGATCCAGCAAAAATGAACAGAGGGATTTTTGTTTCCCGGGGTGATCCTGATGAGAGAGAGCTTGTTGAAAGTGCCAAGGGTATATGCTCATCTGATAAAAGGGTTCTAGAAATGGTGAGAGATTTCTTCAAGCCATTTGCTAAAGCCTATTTAGAGATCTGTCAAAGGCAAGGCAATGGTTTCTTTGGCCTCCGCGATTACTACAGCTTAATTAAGATGATTTTTGCTGTTGCCAAGACATCTCAGAGGAAACCCCGTCCAGAGGAAATCATGAAGGCAGTTTTGCGCAACTTCAGTGGAAGAGTTGATATAGATGCTGTCTCTGTTTTCAAAGATAAACTGCAAATTGCGTCAAACCTGGCGAGCATCAGTGCAATAGAGTTTGTGAAAGAAAATATTCAAGCTGTCGGACAGGATGAAGAGTGTCGTTATTTGCTGGTACTGACCAAAAACTATGCAGCTCTTCAAATCCTTCAACAAACCTTCTTCAAAGAAAGTGGTCAACCAGAAATTATCTTTGGCTCTAGCTTTCCAAAAGATCAGGAATACACCCAAATCTGCCGCAACATCAACAGAGTTAAGATCTGCATGGAGACTGGGCAAACTGTTGTGCTTCTAAACTTGCAGAACCTCTATGAAAGCCTCTATGATGCTCTAAATCAGTACTATGTCTTCTTGGGTGGACAGAAGTATGTAGATCTTGGATTGGGGACTCACCGAGTCAAGTGCAGGGTCCACAAAGACTTTAGACTCATTGTCATTGAGGAAAGAGAGGTAGTCTACAAACAGTTTCCTATTCCTCTCATCAACAGACTGGAAAAACACTTTCTGGACATCCACACTGTCCTCAAAGCTGAACAGAAAACAACTGTCCAAGAGCTGGAGAATTGGGTGGAGCTTTTTGTTTCTTTGAGCAGTCAGCAGAGAGCCATTGTTCAGGTGCACAAGTACAAACCCGCAGAGGTCTTTATTGGCTACCACTCTGACACATGTGCCTCTGTGGTGCTCCAAGTGCTGGAGAATCAAAATGACACAGTGGAAATGATTGATCTAGAAAAGAAAGTTCTGAATGAGGCTAAACTCATACTCCTTAAATGCGCCACACCAGATTCAGTGGTTCGTTTGGACTGCAGTGACCTTCCCCGAGGAGAGAGTGAGCATCTAGCCAAAGTCTACAGTGAAGAGCAGAATACTGGATGTTTATCAGACTATATACTAGCTCATATTAGGGAGGAACAGTTTGGCAACACCTTCTTCACTGAGGTAGGCAAGGACAACAGGCATCTGTTACATTACATTGTACTGTATATATAGAAATATGTTCTCCAATCTTTAGGTGACAACATTTTCAAGACTTCTGACAGCATCTGACTTGAAATCACTGGAGCAAAATGGTTTAAGTGCTGAACTTCTGTCAGTCCAGCAGTTTGACACTGAGCACTCCTTCTTAAAAAAGATCAGGTTAGTGAAAATGTGTACAGGTTAAATGAAATTAATGTATCAAAATGATTTGGCTATTTTATTTAAAAAGTCTTTTGTATCTAGAAACTTCCTAACAGCTGGTCCATACAATTCTGAACCAAACATCAAGATACTCATCATTCAGTGCGATTATGATGAAGCTTCTCACAGTGTCAATCTTATTGCATCTGCAAAGTAAGTTGTCACTGTCGGTCTATCATATATACTAAGAGCCACCTGTTTTAGAACCTTTGCTCTGTTTTACCAGGTACTCGTCCATAAATGAAATCACAAAGATTGTCCTAGGGAACACAGGCCACAAAGTGTTTGTATACTTCATTTCAAGACTGCCAAGAATGATCGGAGGGACTTCCTATGTTGGCTTTCATGGGGGTAAAATTTATTGTTACCTTTTTATTGCACACCATTCTATTTCATAAAACTTTGTCATTATGTCTAGGACCTTGGAGATCAGTTCATATTGATGATCTTAGAAGATCAAATGAAATAGTTTCTGACATCAAAATCCTGCAAAGAATGACAATCAGTCAGTTGTTTGAGACCAATATTAATGAACCTGAAGGTATTTTACACTGAAGCCTCTATTTTTTTTAATCGTCTTCACAAATCATTTCTCAAATGTTGTACTGTATGTCTTTGTTGCAGCCATGGAGGTAGATGATGACATGTACATGGAGACAGAACAGGAGAACACAGAGTCTGAGAAGAGTCCAAATGTGAGTAGTGTTTGATTTATTTAAACATGTGACTTTTTTGAACCCCACTTTCATGAATCAAACTCAGATTTTTTTATTGTGTAACAAAATGCTATGCGAAAGCTATGGCTGGAGAGGGACAACAGGTCCCTTCTGAGCACTTAGGCCTCGAGTACAGTACAGGATTACTCAAACATATATGAATCACTCAAAATAAAATTCTGAGTAAGCTAACGATGGAGAGACACTGTTGTAACATTGTAAAAGTCAGTTTTACATCATATATGACCCCTTTAGTAAAGTATAATTTAGCCTTTAATTCCCTTATGCACTAGCTGAAGGTGAGTACCTGGGTCACTGTAAACTTGTGTGTGTCTGTTTCAGCAGGGGCTGGATTCTGTCCTGGACACGGCAACACTGGTGCGGAGCTGTGTGCAGAGTGCAGTCGGGATGCTGAGGGATCAGCTGGAGAGTGGCTTCCGCAGCACTCGCAGAGTGGAGATTCTGCTCACTCTTCTTGATGGCGATGATGAAATTAAAGGTACCTCAATAAGCAGCTAGTACTTCTCAAGGATCTACTGTGATTAACAGTTCACCCCTTTTAAACATGCATCACAATTATTTCCTTACATCACTAATTAAAAAGATCTACAATTTTCCTTTTTACCTCTTACAGAAGGGTTTAACAAAATAATAAAGAGACATCTTCATGTTTTATTGGCCACCCATGTTGACACCACCTTTTTGTCAATTAAAAACAACTGGGTCATGAGGGAGGCCTCCAACATTGACGCCCTGCAAGAAGGAGGGACTTTCAGGTGAGTAAAGCAGAAAGTAAAGCATAACAGAGCAATAAGATGAATCTGTTTTTATTTCTTTGGGGAATGACAGGAACACCTTATGGAAACGCATTCAGGCTATGGTGGTCCCTATGTTGGCTCACCTAGTCGCAATCAGCGACCGTGACCAAAACTTGGATTTACTGTTGGACACAAACAGTGGAACTTCTCTTAAAAAGCTGTGGTTAAACATTTTTGGTAATGACAAGCTTCTTAAAATCTCACCATTAAGCCAAGACCCCAAGTAAGTAGAGCTATTTCAGTTTGTGTAAGAGCAAGAGTTTGTCAGTGTGCTGTATATAATATTTTGTGTCAGCTCTGAGAACAGAACTATCCTGGTCCAAAACTACATCACTCCAAAGATGAGGATTGGGTGCAGCATGCCCTTTAGCTGGAGGATCAGAGATTACCTGGAGGACATGTGGGTTCATGCTCTCCAGCACGAAGGTACAAGCCAACAGTTTTATTTCATAAGTGTCAGTGACAGAATGAAATAATATAATGCTTTTTTGGTGATTATCAGGCCAAACAGAACTGCAGTTTGATGAATTCTTCTGGAAAACTCCATTGGGGCTTTTCATTGGAAACGAAGACCATGACACACAGGCAGAATTCTACCATCGATATCTACAGGATTATGTCTCCCTGACCATGAATGTAGCCTGTGAAGAAGAGATGCAGGTTTTTGTTACCGTTTACACATAATTGTTGTTGTGTGATCATGTGATATACTCATTTTATTTTACTAGCTCCTGAGTGGTGCTTTGAACTGCTGTGTGAATGAACTGAAGATAAAACTGGAAGCCACAGATAGATCCACATGTCTGTCCTGGATTCACGCTGCTTATCACAAGTTCAAGAACAGACTGCAGAACCTCTCCAGGATCATCTGCTTAGAACCGCGAGTCATTGGACACCTCTTAAGAAATCCTAATTCTAGAGATGGACCTGAAATGGTAAATCCTCTATTTGTCTTTTAATGTAACAGTATAATGTATGTTCTTTTGTTTTATGAACTCCCTCAAGGTTCTGGATGTCTATGCTGCTTTTGCTTGTGTGGAACATCTGGAGCCTACAGATCTGAACACAGATGAACAAAGACAAACTTGGCTCAGGCAGGTTCATAAACTCCAAGTCCCCATTGAACTAGTGTGCTCTGAAGACAGTGTGAGAGACTATGGAGAGAGAAGCAAGATAATTGTCACCAGAGTGCAGTAAGTCATGATCATTTAGTATGATTGTTACCTGGACTGGACATTTAATTTACAAATCTTTGCATTATTTTTATCAGGTCTGCTTGGAATCGGATATTTTGTCTTTCTTTATTTGTGGAGCACATGTTGCTGAGCATTGAAGAGCTAAATGACAAGCTGGTCCCTATAGTTTTAGAGCACATGCGGAGACTTTGGCAGGTTAGTGAGTTTAAATTAGCAGATCAAGCTGTCATTTTAATGACAATGGCAATTAATTTCAATACATTTCTGTATTTAATTGACTATTTGTCGCCATTTAATGCTACCAAGATTTTGGAAAGGAACACCAACTTGAAAACAAAAGACACATTTGAAACAGTGATTGGTTTACTAAAAAGCTGCAAAGATGGAGCTGTTGACTGCATCTTCAGGTAAAAATAAGTTACAATATTAACTCTTTCAGTTCCACTCTATTAGTATTAAATCTACTTTCATTTCATATTTCACAGGTTTGGTCTGCCTCGGTGTTCAGTGTGTATTGGAGACCCTCAGGACCCAGTCTGCCTCCCTTGTGAGCACATCTACTGTTTGAACTGCATCAGACAGTGGCTTGCTCTAGGGCAGATGTACTGTCCATACTGCATGCAGCCAGTTAACGATGACTTTACAGTCATTTCTTCCAATGCCATAAGGTTGGTTAGAAATATTATATATTGGTTCTTTTTGAGTGTGTGACTGGCTCATGATCATATTTGTTTTGTAGGGATAAAATAAATATACATGCACAGTTTAGAAGGCGTTGCAATGCTTTCTTTGTGGAGCTGGTGTCATCCATGTGTTTCAAAGATAACTCCCCACCAAGTCCAGAGTTATTCATGATCTACTGTCATTTCTCATGCACCAGGAAAATTCTGCACCAATACCTGGAGGTATAATGCACTCATTACTTGCACATGTTGTTCACAGTCGATGGTGTGTTAAATCACCATGTAAAACTGTTTTTGTTTGTTTTCCTTCAGCACAAAGAGGGAGACAGATTGTTACAAAGGAGTTTTCACCATTTGCTGAATCTCTTGATAAAAGCCCGGTGGTTCGTTCAGTAGTGCTCAAACTCCTCTTGAAGTACAGGTAAGGTGAATTTAGCACATTAACCTACACATTAATATACAATATTTATTTTGCCTTTTTATTCTCTTTTGTGTGTTAAGTTTTGATAAAATCAAGAAGTACTTGAAGCATCATCTCGAAGCTGTAGAGGAAAGCAACTTATTGGACAATACAGAGAAGACTGAACTCTACTCGTTGTACATAAATTGTTTTGAGGTATGGCAGATTGTAGTTTGTTTAGCTTAATTAAGTTAAATATGCATTTTTAAATTATTTTTCTCATGCGAGATGTTTGTTCTTATAGGACTCCATGTTTGAGAAATTGTGCATTAAGGATGAAAGTGACTTCCTTGATGTCCTGTCTAGAGACCGCCAGTCTCTTAATTCAGCCACTATAGAGTCACTGCAGCAAGTGGCAAGAGTTCGCTTGGACCTGGACATGGCTGCTAGTCTCATTACTGAAGAAACCACAACCACAGGTGAGTCACAACGAAGCACTGGACAATAAAGTGTGTTCTACATCTCTATTTCTGCAATGTTCTGTTTGTTTCTGATGTGTTAATGCTCATGACCGGATAATTACGACCGCAGAAACTCAGGAACGTCAGGCATTCAGTGTTTTCCTGAAAAGTGTGAAGCACTTGTGCACACAGAGTAAGAACGACTGGTATCGTATTTATTTAATTCGGAAAATTGGAACTCAACATGGAGTCGAGCATGTCCAGAGCCTCCTCAAAGTTCATCAAATGAGTTGGCTTTTCCCTGAGGAAATTCTACAAAAGGTATACATGCCAAAATGATTTTTGGCATTTTTTATTTATTCACACAGCTCTAATACACATTCTTTATGTTCTGCTGTGCAACAGGCTGAAGAGGCCCCAATGGACCTGTTTCTTGTGTGTGGTCCTGAATATCAAACCATCCGAAATGCTGTTGCAAAGGTAATTCTGGATGGCACAGTGGATGGCCTGGATCAGACTTGTGAGGTAAGGCCACACATTTTATTTTGCATTGTGATACATTTATTCCTCACATTTATTCCTTAGATATTTAATTATGTATGACAATGTGCATTTGCAGAGGTGCAGATGTGCAAATCAAAGCAGAGCAGTTTTTCTGCTTCTAGCACTGTACAGAGAAGTCACCACATGGTACAGAGAACCCAATCCAAGTCTTCATCCCAAACCTGAGGTAAAATTATGAAGAAAAACATCATATACCCCACGGTTAACATGCATAACTAAAAGGTGTTGTACTCTGTTTTATGTTTTTAGCAATTAGACCTGTGGATGAGCTACATTCAGGATTCTAAAGTGCTCACTACCCCGGAGTTAAAAGATTTTGCCCAGGGTCTGGTCTCAAATCAGCTTGGACCTTTAACTCTCACACCCGCACTCTCTAGAACTCAGTGTGTCTTTATTGAACTCACTGTTCATCTGGCTGCTGTGCTGCTCTGTGGAAACCAGCACATTTTGGGCCCTCTGAAGCAGTTAGCCCTGGCTCCTGCCACCATGCAGGTAAATACATTAACCTCTCTGTTTATTATTAAAACGACTTTGTTTCTAAACATTTTCTTTTGTTCAAGGGGGCGTTCCTACCCAGCATGCCAGAAGACAAGGTTACAATGGCACAGCAAGCTATGGGACAGGGCTTGCGCTGGTACAGTAAGTATCTGACAAAAATTTCCTAAGATTACAAGATTCACAATTTGTCTAATATTAACTGTTACTACAGATTGTCCAAATGGCCACCCATGTGCTATTGGTGAGGTAGGTAGTGCCGCTGTTTTAAATATATGTTCTGGGACATATAAGGGAACTAATTCTGTCTTTTAGTGTGGTAGGCCCATGGAAATAAGTCGCTGTGTGGACTGTGGTGCAGCAATAGGGGGAACGAATCATATGCCACAGCAAGGCTTTCAACAGGCTCAGTTACTGTACGTATAAAAAAAAAATGCTGGTGTTTGTGTTTAAAACAAAACAAAAAACACATGTTTTAGCAAATCTGTTTTGTTGTGGTATCTTATAGGGGTGACCGCACTCAGAGGGGCCATGTCCTCGGTGACCCTAGGCGCAGAGACCATCCTGACATGTTGGACACAAAGAGTCTTTCCCCTGTTTCTTTTGCTATTGTCCGTATGGTCACACACATGACTATGTTGTTTGGTCTATGCAAAAACGCACAGGTAACTGTATTTGTGTATTTCCCTAGTAACACACACTTTCTACTACTTTATAAGGTAGCAACATAATGAGAGTGCTGTGTATTTATAATCAGGACTCAAGAAATGTGTAAAAAGGTCAAGAATGGCTGGATATTACTGTTAACTTTATTAACTAATGTAACAATAGTTAATTCAAGTTAAAATGACAATTGAAACGGGGGATGGGACAAGATCTTTTTCCACATCTTGGTAGAAAAAAATGCCACAAGATGCATACATGAGAAAAATGATCTTGTGAGATTTTTCCCCATGTGTTTACATTTGGAAATGACAAAAAAGGGTTAAATTATATTGAGAAGCTGTAGTTCAAAAAAGTAGTGCTACAAAAAATTAAATAAAGTAAATGAAAAATGGTGTGGCCAAAATTGTGATTTGAACTGCAACATTTATGTACTATGCATAATGTCAAAATCTCACCTAATCTTTTCTCATGGACCCAGTCTTGTGACTAGGGGCCATAAAGGTCTATCTATTGAAGTAATTTCATACCACAAGATAAAACCAATATATATATATTGGCATATTTTGTATTTACCTGAGTGACTATACAATCTATCCATCCATCCATCTTCTTCCGCTTATCCGGGGCCGGGTCGCGGGGGCAGCAGTCTAAGCAGGGACTCCCAGACTTCCCTCACACCGGACACGTCCTCCAGCTCCTCCGGTGGGACCCCAAGGCGTTCCCAGGCCAGCCGAGAGACATAGTCCCTCCAGCGTGTCCTGGGTCTTCCCCGGGGCCTCCTCCCGGTGGGACATGCCCAGAACACCTCCCTAGGGAGGCGTCCAGGAGGCATCCTGAGCAGATGCCTGAGCCACCTCAGCTGGTTCCTCTCAACGTGTAGGAGCAGCGGCTCTACTCCGAGCTCCTCCCGTGTGACCGAGCTCCTCACCCTATCCCTAAAGGTGCGCCCGGCCACTCTGCGGAGGAAGCCCATTTCAGCCGCTTGTATCCGCGATCTTGTCCTTTCGGTCATTACCCAGAGCTCATGACCATAGGTGAGGGTAGGAACGTAGATTGACCGGTAAATCGAGAGCTTCGCCTTCCGGCTCAGCTCCTTCTTTACCACAACGGACCGATACAGCGACCGCATCACTGCAGACGCTGCACCGATCCGCCTGTCAATCTCCCGCTCCATCCTTCCCTCACTTGTGAACAAGACCCCGAGATACTTGAACTCCTCCACTTGGGGCAGAGACTCACCACCCACCTAGAGAGAGCAAACCACCTTTTTCCGGTCGAGAACCATGGCCTCAGATTTGGAGGAGCTGATTCTCATCCCGCCGCTTCACACTCGGCTGCAAACCGCCCCAGTGCCTGCTGCAGGTCCTGGCTCGAGAAGCCATCAGGACAACATCATCTGCAATCAGCAGAGATGAATCCTGTGGTTCCCAAACCAGGCCCCCTCCGGCCCCTGGCTGCACCTAGAAATTCTGTCCATAAATATAATGAACAGAACCGGTGACAAAGGGCAGCCCTAGCGGAGTCCAACATGCACTATACAATCTGTGTGCATAAAATCCCTCTCTGTTTGGTGAGGAACTAGCCACTAAATCACTTATTCACTTAGAAGGAAGGACATTGCACCAAATGTATTATTGTAGTATGGCTTACTTATATCATCTTTGTTATTTGCAATGCCGAGGTGTACAACAATTTCAAGACAATAACACAATGTTTGTGATGTTTTGGTGTGTTTTTTTTTTTTTTTCAAATTAACCAAATTAATTAATAATGTCTTCAATAATAGATGATCTCGACCATGATCATGCCCCAAGTTGATAACCCAGGACAGTTTCTCCTTGCTCACCTGAGAGAGGATCAGAAACATCTGACCAAATCTCTTGGAAAAAGGAGCAGATGATACAGTCAGCTCTGTCCATCTGATCATCAGCAGCCTCCTTCATCCTCCCTCAGCAACAAACATGTATGTACTGGAGCATGCCAATATTGTGTTTAAAAAGTCATTTAGTCAGACAGACATGTCTGAGTAATGTATTTCAGTTTTGTACATCTCATGAAGAGTCTTATCTGTCTTTTAAATGTCTTAAAAATATAATCATTGAAATTGATTACCTTTCTTTTTAGGGCCAGTTGGTTTTGACAATCAGCTCTCCACCAATACAGCCAGAAATAATTGGGAAATTGAGATGAGCAACATAATTGCTTCACAATTTTATGGTATAGTTCTTACTAATTGCATTTTTTTATTTATTTTTTCTTTCTCATTGATACTCTGTACTTTAAAGAACCTGGACAGGCAGCTAAAGGAGGTGAACGCATTCATTCGCTCTGATGATCGCATTTCTGCCAGTCCAATCATGAAAGTCATGTTCGGAGACCCTCAGCTGTTTTTGGGCTCTATGCCAGAAAAGTCTTTGATCCATTGTTCCACTGTGTGGAGCTGTAGGGAGAAAGTATCTCTTTTAGGACTTACACACATTTTAGAGCAGAGTGATGCAGAGACACATTACCAGTCCTCTGGAATTCCTCCACAGGGTAAATGAATCATCATCAAAGCAAACATACTTTACTCACAAAAAAGAAGTTGTGTAACATGAACATTTGAATGTTTGTTTCAGGAAGCTGAGTACAGACTGGTGAAATTCCTCCCTGACATTTTTGACTCTTCAAAAAAATCTGGTCAAACAGTTCAAAACGTCAGTGAGCTCTGCTCCACAATTGCAGATTTTTCTGCAACGTCAGCAATCAGGTATTCAACAACTTCACATACTCAAGACCTAAAATTGCCCAAATAGATATGTTATTTTTTACTCTAGTACAAAAAGTAAAGTCAATTGAAACGAAATGCATGTATGTATTTATTTATATATATATTTTTAGTGTCCCCTAAGGCCTGGTACGAGAAGCATATCAACATTGTTTTGACTACCTGGAATCAGCTTAGAGTGTTTTGGCAACCAATGGTTAAATCACAATTAAGACGTGCAGTCTAGTGCTCTCTCATCTTATAATAGATATCTAAATATACTGTGTCCTCTAATATATATCAGGTGAGATTAAACCTCCACCTGCTTTCGGCGAGAGGGACTTGGACCTGCACTGTGACTTAGGGTGCTGTTACCCAGTCGCCGTGGACCAGGACTCTGCTCACGGCCCTTGTCCAGTTATCTCATCTCCCTGCACAATGACTTGGTTTACAGTGTGGACAAGCTCACTGGAGAGGACACCAGGTGGGGTCCTCATGTCACATTTGAAACATATTGTGCTAGAATAGTAAGTTAACAACTGAAAATCCGAGTGTAAATTTTTTACCCCCAGTTATAAGTGGGCCAGCTGATCTGACTGACCTCCATGTGATCCGTTACGAGCTGGACAGAGACCTCATGCCCCTGGTTCTGTCCAACACACAATACAGCATTGAGAAAGGCCAGGAGACAGTGCACGAGTATGACCTGCCTAAAATCCAGCAGCAGATTGTGTCACGCTTTCTATTAGGCAAACCTCTTATCACTCTAAAAGTGAGTAAAACTAACAAAAAGAAAATAGTGACCTGTATGAATACGCAGGGTTGAGTTAAATATTTGTATCTTGTTTATAGGGTATTCCTACTTTAGTACACAGACATGACCGTAACTATGAGATAATCCTGAAGGACGTAAAGGAAAAGATCAACAAGTAAGTAACAGCTGCTCTTTGCCAACCTGATCAGAAGTAGTTTACTCTTGTAACAATATTCATTTGTCCCAGGAACCTCTCCAAACCCTCACGCAGTGTGCTGTGAGCACAGAGCTGGACTCTTACAGTGAGGTGTGTGAGGCCTTGTCCACAGTGGAAATTGCTCTTGGGTTTCTTGCCATGTCTGGGGGAGATCCCTGTATGCAGTTATCTTGTTACCTGGAAGAGGTGCTGAAAATGGCAAATCAAACCCCTCCACATATCCTCAAGGTCTGAAATATTCATTTTATACATGTCACTTGCATTTGAGTTTTTGTATTGAATTTTTCTTTTCTTTTCACAGGCCTTGAGTATGTGTTCTCTTAAGCATTGCGCTGCACTATGGCAGCTGCTTGGGTCTCTCAATCACAAGGCCTGCTCAACTTAAGAGGGTAAAAGAAAGCTTATGGCTCACACCCATTCAGTGTGGGTATTGGTGAATTATTGATTTGTTTGTTGTTGTAGGATCCATTTGGAGATGTTTCTGAGGAGTACAAGCAGGATCTCGGAGTGGACGAGCGCAGGCTGCTGACTGGCTTCTTCTCCAAAAACAGTGCTGACTCTTTCCTGCTGGAGATGCATGAGTTCCTGATACTACTGCTCAGCAAGCCCAGGGCTACAGACACCTTCAAACCTGAGTGGGGGTAAGATGGCATTACATAATTTAACTTCTTATTACTACAGAAATGATTTAAATGTGTGCTTTTCTACTTTTCTCTAGTCTAAAAGACACGCTGGTGTCCTACATGGAGCGCAAAGACATGGATGTTCCCCCTGATGTGGAGGAGCTGTTCCCAGAGGAAATTTCTTTGTCTCATTATGTTGAAGCTTGGAAATTCTGTGTCAGTTTCAAACAGGAGAGGACATTAAGAATTTAAGACAAAATTCACTTGATGTTAATATTCCTCAAGTCATGTTTACAATTATTATGAATCAACATGGTTGATTTAGGCAAAAGATTGTGGGATAAGTGGTCACTTTTTTTTCCTAGTTCTGTTCACTCCCATCTTAATTTTTGCACTTTATTTGTCACATGATGGTTGTTAAACAACAATCAAGAATATTTATCTCAGGTAAAGATGTGTGACTTATACTATGTTTGTTATATTTCCAACATGTCTTACTTTTCTAATTGTAGCCAACTTAAAAAAAAAAAAAAAAACTACGTTAATTGTACTTGGTTGCTTTTGTTTTTTTTACTTGATAATTGCACTACTTTGATTGTTTGCATTACAGGGATTTTTTTTTTTCTATTTTATTTGGCACCACTTCCTTCTATGCTGCTGGTGCAGTGGGCAGCAACAGCCACTCTCTGTGGACCCATTTCAGATCTTGAGCTAGGCTTGGTCAGGATGTGGATGTTTTCCCCATGTGAATGTTGTAAATGTATGGTTTACTCAAAATGTAGCAGAATGTATAGAAAAATAAAAAAAGATAATTTAATTAAATTAGATTGTAAGCCAAATGTGATTGTTATTAAGCCCTCTGCCACCTTTTATAGTTGTATAGCCACGACTTCTATCAGATCATGATGACATAAACCCACTTCAGTGTTTATTTTCTATTTTTTGTGATAAGAAAGGCAAACCCCATAAAATGATGGCGTGCAAAAGACAACACAATGTAGCCTAATGGATGTTGGTGAAACAGATGTCAAAATGAATAACCACAGTGGGAAGAAGCTCCTGCTGTGCTGTGTCATGTGGTGCATTTATTTACAGCACAAGAGCACCTCTCACGACCATATATACAATCAGGATGATGACCAGATGAGTCCATAATATTTAGTTATAGTTTGGTTTGGTGTATTCTAGGCCTGTGTCATATGTATTTAGCGTGTAGTCTGCTGTGTTGATCTGGCTATTGGATTGGAGAAGATCTGAGAAATGTGCCAATAGTTTAGACCTCACTATTTAGCAGCATTGACCCGTGGAGTGGGTTATCTGAACAGATCCATGTGTGGAGAGTGAAGCACGTGGTTTCTCACAGAGCAGACCACGCCCCCTGTCACAGCCCTCTGTGGTCCAGCAGCGGCACATGGGATGTCATAATCCTTTTATTCAAAGGTAATTTGATTTTCTATCTTTATCCTATTTACACACTAAACATGGCCCTTGACACCGTCAGTTAATTATACGATAAAATCTTGGCCGCAGATTTATCGTGATCATCTGTTTCTTACAGCCTGTGGCCGATGATCCAAAGACTATTTAAACCAGTTCATGTTTTTCTTCTTTTTTAACTTTGTATTTTATAAAATATTGTAGAATTAAACGTAGAATGTTTGAGACATAGTTGCAGCCTTGGGGCCCACTGGGGCCACGAGGGGGCAGTATTGTCCAGTGCTGGGAATGAAAATACTCATGATCTCTTAAAATGACAATACCTCATGTATTTGTAGGTCTAGTTATTTTGCTTCAGACTTTCTACATATAGTGTGACAAAAAGTAGGTCTACCTATTTAACACTTAAGACTGGGTTGTTGGACAATCTAAAAAAGTAGTCCATATATTAAATGTTTTGTAGACAGCCAACTTGTTATGAGATGTTATTTTGGTTTACTATAGTAAAAAATCCCTAATAATTGCTTTTTAGTGATTGCTGGTCGCATGAGAAGGTTTAATGGGACATATTCAAAGATATAAGTTATTTAGTCTTTGAAATAAAAACAAAACTGTATTTATGTGACATTGCATCAACCCGTATAGTGGGATCTGGGGATGTTCATCTTTATGAGACAGGAGAAGTGTGTTATATTTCAACTTCACTTTCACCAGGGAATTTGCAGTAAAAGGAAAATGTCTATTTAACTCTTTCTATTGTAATGTGGCAGACATGTAAATGTGTTCTTATTTAAAATATGGATGCACTGATACGATACTGGTTTTGGATATCGGCGCTGATATAGAAAAATTTGGTGAAGTTGATATTGACTTCCAAAATATTGGTTTAAACTGGGGTAATAAGATGATTTACTTGCCAGTGTTGGCACAAAACGTCTCATAACTTCTATTTTCACAAAGTTCTTTTGCACTTACTTTAAATGATGAAGAACAGTTACAAAACACATTTGGATCATTTTACCATACTCTGTGTTTAAAGAAAACAGATTATATTTTCAGTCTCTGCCCTAGAATCGGTTGATATTAGGTGTTGACCTAAAGCCAAATTATCGACTCACTAAAATAGGTGCCTCCCACTGTCTGACGTGCACTTGTGTGTAACTCCAGCCGCCTGAAAAAGAAGTGGTGGAAAAGGAACCCACAATGTATAAATCAGCATTTGCTTTGAATTATGATAAAATGATAATGGTGTAAAATTATTTACTTATTTTACAGTACATGTGTTTAAAATACCAGTATAATGGTTATGTTGGACCACTTTTTTGTTGATTGCCCTTGTCATTACAGGTGTACTTATAAAATGATGTATTTTATATATAATCTTGATGTCATTGGCTCGTGATGCTTATAAACTTCATGCCATCACCATCAGATCAGCTGCACTTTTTTCAAATTAAACATCATAGAGTGCATATATAAATATGCACAAAATGTCTCACCTGGGTTTAGTCTGTTTTGAGGTTTTAAAATGTCCTTGTTTTGTTACAAAGGCCTTGCCATTTTTTTATATTCTCACAAAGTACTGTTGGCTTTGAAAAATAGCCTGTTTACTCTACCTGGCATTACCCTGTAGGATTGATTTCAAACAAGTATACACAAAGTTTCCACAAACAATACCTCCTAATTACAAAGTGTCTTGAATTACATGTTTTAGGTAGTGATAACAGAAGAGTCACATGTAATTAAATGTTATTAATGAGCGTAGTGACTAAAGTGAATGTTGTTTTGTACATGCAGTCATCAGAGTATGTCGTTGAGAATGTGTTTGGAGAAGGATGATGTCATTGTATGGTCTGATAAAAGTATTAACTTATAAATAATCACAAACCATTCTCAAAACACATGAAAAAAATGTAATGCTTTAGCTCACTTGTCATTATGTCATTATAATCAAAATTAGCCTGTCTCTCTGTCTCTGTCTCTCTCTGTCTCTCTGTCTCTCCCCTCTCTCTCTTTCTATCTCTCTCTCTCTGTGTCTCTGTCTCTCTCTCCGTCTCTCTCTGTCACTCTCTCTGTCTCTGTCTCTCTGTCTCTCTCTGTGTCTCTCTGTCTCTCTCTCTGTCTGTCTCTCTCTCTCTGTCTCTCTCTCTCTCTCTCTCTCTCTGTCTCTCTGTCTCTGTCTCTCGACCATCATCAATCCAAATCTTGGTGAAAAATTAATGCAGCACTGGATGGAAATAAATCTTGTGACGTTGCAGAAGCGAAATCGAAACAATGCCACAGGGAATGTGTGATGTAATCAAAGCTAAAGGCGGAACAACCAAATCTTAGAGTGTGTTAATTTTATTTTATTTTTTTGGTGTTGGCTTTTTTTTGGCCAGGCAGTGTATTGTGAATACAGCCCAGACATGTCAGGACACACCCCAGAGATGAACAGAGAGGAGGAAGGATCAGGTTGTCCTTTGACCTGTAGTCACTGTGTAAGCACTCATTCTTCTGCACTACTATTTCATTTAGCGCCTCAGCAGTGAGTAAACATTACATTACAACATTACACAGAGAATCCCTAAAGCCTAATTTATTTCTTTTTTTCTATTATTAGTTTCAAGTTTTGCCTAGGTTCAGTTTACGTGGGTTTAATAAAGATGGGTGCATTTTATAGTATAGTAGTATTGTTATGATACTAAAATGACAAACTTTTGATATTTAAAGGCACAATCATAACAAATAAGAATTTATAATTTTTAGCACAAAATAAAATTTGTTTCTTTAATTTTATCATGTGGCAGGTTTGGTATTGATCAAGACCATGTATAACTATTCAGAAAATGACAAAATGGCATATGTATGTGATTGCATAGTATCAACTACCATCTTGTCCAAATGACTATGTAGTTTTAATCTATATCAATTACTTTGACAACCCTGTAAAAAGTTTATAATTTGTGGATTTTCCTTTTAAATATTTGTTATTTGTTCATTTGAGTGTATTTAAGTGTAGTTATTAGGGAACAGTGGCTGCATCCTTTTCCCCAGCTGAGAATGTTCTATCTTGTAATGCTTGAACCTGAAACTCATATGATAGAATAGAATAAATAAACTGCAAAATGGTACTAAATCCGTTTTGTGTTTTGTGACAGTGTCCGAGTGTAAACAGCTCGAGATGTCGGAGCTGAGAGGGTGAAGCTGAGAGGAGGACCAGGTGATAAGCCGCTTTGGCCCTCTGCCCACGCACACTGCACTTCCACAACACCTCTGTGATGTACTCCTATCTCACTGATAGCCAAGGTTAGCACAGTCAAGAGCGAAACAGTTTTCAACTCAAAATATAACATAACATTCACCAGTATATTTTGTGTGTAACAACTTGGCTCTTGTTGGATCATTGATAAATGATGATAAAGGCAGAAAAGACACCTAAAAATAGATTTGAGCTAAAATAGGAAGTGATAATATAATATCCACAGCTTTGCAAAGTGCCTGACCTGCCACCACCAGAATATATAATATATATATATATATATATATATATATATATATATATATATATATATATATATATATATATATATATTATATATATATATATATATATATATATATATATATATATAATAAAATACTGGTACCCAAAAATTGAAAAGGTGCCTAGCCCTATTTGAATGCCAATACATTTTAACTCAAATACTTAAAGGACATTTACAGAAGCATTTGCTCAAGTTTGAAATGTTACATTGCAGAAACTGAAAATTTCTAAACAAAATACAAAATAGATCTTTTGATAAAGGAAAGACCTGGTTTAATCTCTGCTTAAATGTGTGCTTTCAGCTTTTAATTGAACTGCTTTGGTTCTTATTTCCTTAAAAGGCTAAAGATACATTTGCTAACTACAGGTTCAGATTGCGTGTCAGATTTCCCAGGATAAATTATTGTTGCCTGATCCCACACACCACCAATGTCAGTTTGAGATTCCTCTGAAAAGCCTAGCCATTTGTCTTTTCAGACCTTTGTAGACCCACTTGATCTTTTTAAAACCTGTGGGTCAGACCTGGGACTTAGAAGTTCTTCCAGGCAGGATTCTTACATCAGACCTTGACATCAAACCAACCTTCGCCCCGCAGTGTAAATCTGTAACATATTTTATTTCAATGATCTCAAGAATAACAACCATAAATCGGAGGAGGAGGAGGTGTCTCGGGGATGACAAAGAAGAGAAGCTAACCTCGGGTAAAAAGTAGGTCCCTGCATGTGGCTGTTTTGCATTGCGATGTGATGACTTTAGCACACAGACTCTCCTCCTTTTGGTCTCATCAATCTGCAGGTGCCTGATCCACATGGGCAGGTGATGTGGGGTCAAGGTGCACACACTGATGTCCCACTGGAAAGGCTTCTTATTATTTGTTTCCATTACAATATCAACTAACAGACTAGGATTGGAGAAAAATCTATACTGAAACAAGCATCAAAACTAGATACTCTAACTAGATAACTAGATTATTGATACTTAAGAAAACACTTTAAAAGACACAATTTGACTTTTCTTGAATAGCAAAAGAAAATGTCCTACCTGGAGGACTGAGGGATTACACAGACACCTTTCCTGAATGGTATTACTCTTGATCTAGTGTAGAAGTACAGTTGTCCGTCGCTATATCACTGTTCACCTTTCGCGGTCTCGCTGTTTCGTAGATTTTTTTTTGTACCCTTTTGGCTGTTGGACTGTAGACCATTGTCCATCAGTCTCCTCTGTGCCGTGTCTCCTGTACAGTACAGAATGTGTTCAGACAAATTTACATAAACGTTGGATCTCAGTGTGACTCTGAAGTGCTGTACGTTTGCAATTTGTTTTCTCCCCGACAAAACCCACAATGTCGATGAAACGTTCTGCACCGACAAAGACGCCTACGGAGGTTTGAACTTTGAGAGTGTTTAAACGAGAAAGAAATGTGATAAAATGTTAATGCCTGTGTGAGAAAAGTGTATAAAGTGTGTGGTGAGGGGTTTTACAGTCAAAAACATAGAATAATTGTAAAAAATAAAGCTGATACTTCGCGGATTTCGCCTATTGCGGGTTATTTTTAGAACGTGACCCCCGCGATAAACCAGGGACCACTGTACTATAAGACCACATGGTTACATTAAACTTTGTATCTATCAATCTATCAAAATCTATCAAGCTATCAAACCTTTCCTTTGGTATCAGAATTGTTTAGTGACAACACAAAAACGGAATATCAAAATCACAGGAAAAAACTGCCTTTTTATTGTTGCGTTTTTTTGTTGTTGTTGTTTTGTTTTTTAAATAAGACTTGAGTTCAGCTACTTTTTTTTTTTTTTTTCAGCTACTTTTTAAATGTGTGTATTTCTGCATGTCAAAAGGAGCTTGCAGGAAAACAATGTATATGCAAATATCTTTGCAATTCTATGCAGCCCTCTGAAATGACAGGATGTTTTTGCATAACTGTTACCATTGAGAATTTATATTAATGATTTTTTTTTAGTAACTACGTCAAGCTGACTCTGGATACCCTGAACCAGAGAGAGCAGGTTTTCATGATATGAAATCATGATTACATTGCTACAAAAGCCTAAACTGTCGCCCTCCTCAAGGCCTGTGTAAAAACCTCTGACAGAAATATATCTCATTGACCAACCCAGGATCCACACAACCTCTTTACTAGAGCCAAGAGTTGTACATTTCTAGACATTAATGTATATAATAGTTTGTTAAATAGTAAAAAAAAACAAAACAAAAAACAACAACAACAACATACTGCATCCTCATTTGTCCCTGTAGCCATTAGACTGTTAAAGTTATAGATCTGACTTGATTATCATCACTGTACCATTGCTCATTTTATTGTACCATTTATTTATGAAAGGATTATTTACTGTGTTTAACAGTTTTTATTGTCTGATGCCGCTCATATGAATTGCCTCTGGATGGATAAATAATCTAAATAAAGCACGTTTATAATACAAAAAAATGAAAAATGCTGTATTGGTATGGGATATACACTGCCTGGCCAAAAAAAAAAAAAGGTTTTTTTTGCCCAGACAGTGTATTTTAAGCACTATATTGATATTATCACATAAAAAAACAACTTTCAGCATAATTAATATGTAAAAGTGCTCTGTCCAAATGAAAATGCAAAAAAAATACCGAACCGTAGCTGTAAATCACTGAAATATATACTGTAATCATTCCCATTAAATGACCAAATAGAGATGTTTTTCTTTTGTTTTCCAGGGCAGTTTGTGTGCTAGTCATCATCAGCAGGACAGAGGAGAGGAGCTGTTGACTCTAGCCGTGCGCCGACGTCTGAGCTCTCTTGTTGATGGAGTGTTTGCTTGAACGGTGCCACTGCGATGGACACGCGATGATGGCTGACGGGAAGTTGTCTGTCAGTGATTCCAACCCTAACAGGTGTGAAAATGTCCCCGTTTATTTGAAAATCTTTTTTGGAAAATGGCACATGCCTCACAGCTGTGGGGAGTGTGTGTATATGTGTATCTATTCTAATCTTGTATCCTGTGAGCACTGACGGGATATTTATCGGTGGAAGGAAGTGCAATAGCCTCCCCTGGATTTTCTGGAAGACTCCTCTGGGTGTCACTACTCATGTCTGTGTACAGGGCTTCTGCAGGTGAGCGTAAGGTGCATTAAGTATGAGCTATAATTAATGTAGGAATGTAGGATTCATGTGTATCAGAATGCAAGGAGAACGATGTAACAAACATGTAAACACTAAGCAGTAATAAATAACTAACATATTTGTGAAATGGTTTTGACATACTAATCAACACCACATAGTAATCAACACTTAAATTACTATTAAAACTACTTTCAACAGGTTTTGATAGTGATGTAAGCACATAAAAAGACAACGCGTTATGGAAATAATTTTAAATAATCAATTTCTGACCCAACATCCCCAAGCAGATCTCCCTCAGAGCCTTCTTCTCTTCTTCCAAGTTTTCCTCTCTTCTCCCTGAGTCTCTGAGTTCTGAGTATTTATACCAGAATAACAAAAAGTCCTACATTCCAAAGTGGACGGGTGGGTCATTTGGTGAGATGTGACCAGGCCGACGATAATAATCTTCAGTTGGTTTAGCCTCAGGATTAACAGGTGGAATTAAAACGGTACAAGGTGTGGTATATTTAAAGGAAGAAAACTCTGAAAGACAGTTGCCTGGTTTGATTGTATCTTTGTGTAAACACTGTTGATACACCTAAGAGGATTAACAAGAAAAATTGAGCAAAAAGGTGTTACATCTTTATCAAACCACAGACCACATAGTAAAACTGAAGAAACTATGATTTGTGTTGAAAATGATGTTGTATAAAAAAATACGTTTTTATTATCATTGTGGAACTGAAATCTGTACTGAGGTATGAAGCATTTTCCGTATCAGGACTGAGTTTGGATTTTAGTATCATGAAAACGCTAGTACTGGCACCTTTTGTAGTACTTCTACTGCCTTCATTACATACTTTGCATCTGAAGTCAAAGCAGCTGCAATTCTACTTTCTACTTGTGTAAAGCATTTTCCTTTTCTCATGTACATTTTTGTAATAGAACATTGTACTATGGTAAGCTCTGTCTTATCAGCTTCCTGTCTCATGCAGTTGTCTTAAACATGGCAGAAAATATGTCACAAAACATGTGGTTTGACCCAGCAAAGAGCAGCAGGCCAGTAAGAACTCTATATTTTGCCTGTTGTTGTTATTGTTTTCTTTACAATATTCTATACCTTTTATAACTATGTTTTGACAGTCTCTGTGCAGGAAAACACCAGAGATTAATTAGTTTGCTTTAAATAACAATGTTTGACAGTAGAAGACTGTTTTCTGTTTTCATAAGCAGCTTCCAAGCCCAGAGTTCTGATCTATAAATTACACAATGGATGGATTTACACTTTAAGTCCCATAAGACGATATTCTCCAGTACAGCCCTCACAGCTTTACATACTGTTTTATACGTTTTGAAAGCAGATGCATGAGTAAACCCATGTGGAGTTTGTTTTGTTTTAATTTCAGCTTTCTATGGTCCTTGAAATTCCAATAGCATTGTGGAAGTATACTTTTTATAATCATGTTAGAGTTAGGAGTTGTGAAAGTATTGGCAGCATTTAGAGCTATTGCCATTTTAGCCTTTATAGAGAAAATACTGACTTAGAGAACGCTACAAACCTTAACAATCTAAATCTTTTACATAAATGCAGCAGAGGAGAAAATAAGTGATTACATATATATATATATATATATATATATATATATATATATATATATATATATATATATATATATATATATATATATATATATATATATATATATGTATATATATATATATACAGCAGCTAATATTCAAATAGTGAGCATCAATATTTTTATTCAATGCAAATTATTCCAAGGCGTTTACTGTTGCACTTTCCTGTGCCACCCAGTGAGGGCAGTCTTAGTCCACCATATCTGTCAGTTTGAAGCTGTTGGACAAAACTTCAATTGGGCTTCTGTCCAAGCCTGAAAACAAGCAAATGACAAAACATTATTAGGGGGCAATGATGCCAGATGTGCCCTGCTTCATTTTATAAACTCAGCCAAATACATTGCACTAACTGGTCAGTCCAGTGGACTTGGCATTGAGTCATTTACAGTTTTGACACATTTCTCTACAGAAAATTGACATTTACACAACAGCTCACGCAAAAAGTATATTAGTTATCCAAAACTAAATGTAATCTCAGAAAAATGTAGTTTTCATTCAATTCAATCCACCAAAAGCAGCATCAAAATCCATCTCAGACTTTGGGCATGTGTTCTGTGTTCTTTCATTCATTTGACAGTGTGCGTGTGTGTGTGTGTGTGTGTAGGGGTGTGTGTGTGTAGGGGTGTGTGGGGGTGCATTTGTGTGTGTGTGTGTGCATATATGTATTTTTTATAAATGCACAAATGACCAATTTCAAACAAAACCAAAAATGAAATATTTTGGAATAGCAAATACATCACATGAAAGTGAGTGTTAGGACCAGCGCCCTTCTCCACGTGTGAACAGGCCTGTGGTATTGAGGAAAACAAACTGAATTCAATGATCATGTAAGTGTCTGAATGAGAGCTATGTCAAGTGACAAAAAGCCTGAAGTTACTGTGTGAATATGAATGAAATGATCAAACTAAATCTAGTTTCATAAAATGTGCTTTATGTGTGGAAATTCAAGCTTTAGCAAGCATTTCATATAATGTTTAACAGAACATTTAGGGTGTAGTTATTGTGAAGTAGCAGCATGTATAATGCAGTGTGATGGTGTTTGATAAACAGATAATGTCTTTGATAATGATCAGAGTCTCTGTGTATTTAAATGGCATGTACTAGGTTGTAATCCAGACATATTTAAATATTTGTCAATGCATATGCAAATGTATCAACCCTTGGCAAACGCTTTTGCAGAGTTTTATAAAAGTTGTGTTGATGTGTATTCTGTGCTTGTTAGAGGCTGTAATACAAGGACTGGAGAGAGGTGGCTTTCCTGATAAGACTGTACAGATGGAGCCTACTCCATTTTCAAGGCCTTTGTCTGTGCCTCATAGGAAAAAGAAGGTAGATGAGGCTGTTTAAAGGCCCACCTGAATAAACTTCCTGCTCTATCTGCTCTAATTATAGGATTATCTCAGAGGAATTCTCAGAAACACAGTAGAGTCAGAAATACATTGATACTAACTTGGTATGCCACACCATGAGCAATTTCAGACATTTTAAATCTTTAACAATTACAGGTTTTCAAAACAGCCCTGACCTCATGTTATTACAGAACACAACCTCCAAATGCACTCCTCGGTCGACCAAACTTAAATGACCACCATTCTGTGTTAAATTCACCACATCTAATAAGCTGAGTAAGATTGAATTTATCAGATTTGTGCTGTTATTATCCAATCTAGCAGTGCATATTTTCCCCTCTGCTTGACCCAGCATAGACATGCTCTCTTAGACCTGTACATTGAAACCAAGGTGGTGCAGCAGTGAGCTAATCAGCTTGTTGTTGGCTACTCTTTGAAAAGAAATGGGGCTAATGGCTTGTAAATGTAGCTTGTTGTGTTATTAGCTCAAATGGGCATTTCTGCTGTAGATTACTGGAGTTGTTCGATATTTCTGTGATTCCTATCTTCTACATTTGTAATCAATTATGTTCAGTCCCAAAGACATTGTTGTATTTGTGTATTTTTATAATGTATACTCAGTGAAATTATGCCAAGCATTTAATAGTTTACAATCTATTGTTATTAGAAAAGAAGAATCACATGCAACTGAATGAGTCACAGTCCCAATACTGGATAAAGAACAACTAATTTGATGTCACTGTGGAAATTGTTTACTTTTTGAACTCAGTTCAACTTTTAGTTTAGTTCACCCAATTGTATTTGATCATCTTTATATGGCTTAGGACAGAAGTTGGGCTCTGAGGCTTATTTGATTAACTGGTTGATGTTTGTATGTTTTTATTGTGAAAGCAGCATAAAGCAGAAGGCTTGGAGTGGTATGGCTGATGGTTTTGGAGGGATTAGATTCTGTCTTTGTCATTATACTGAAAAAAATCAGGTACACTGCCGGGATGCGAACATAGTAGCAGATCATGAACTAAGAATATTTTGAGTTCACTGTAAAGTGCATTTATAGTTATATGGGATTTTGCCAGTGCCATGTCATACCCCTTTTGTAAACTAATCACTGCACAGGGAAAGTTTATGCTTGTCCAAGAATGTCTTTAGTCGACTGCAGCCCTAGATTGTATAAGACATGTTTCTATCATGTGTGCTCTGTCTCCAGCAGCTCGGCCTCATGGGAAATTCACTGAGGGTGTTTGCGGACTGAGACCATTCCGCTTCCTTCTTTTTCCACGCATGTGCGATAGTCTGTATATTTCCAACACGCGACAAATTCGGGGGAGAGCATGAAGATCTAAATATTTTCCTAACTGATTTTCTGTCAGCGGCTTTCTCCAAATTATGCGTCTGATTCATGCTGTCACGGATGAAAAGGCCTTTCAGTGTGAGCATGGACCAGTCCTGAGCCAAGAGACTGAACGGAAATAGTCTCGACTTTATGCGTTTTGTTATTTTTAATTCTCTAAAACTAAATTTGATTGTAAAAGTCTTTTTCTGTAATAGGGAACATACATTTTGCTCAAATTTATTGCTAAATGTATTCACTTCAAGTACGCATACAGAGCTAGGATGCAATTTCCTCCAAACAAAGCTACTCTTGATCTGGCAGCGCGCTAAGGATGTTAATGCTTGAAAATCAACCTTCAACAAGATAAGGCACTGGTTTTGATGTACAGAACTGGAGCTGGCAATTCTACCACTATGGGGTATTAACGTTGTCAATTTGAGGCTACATAAAATGTTTATGTGTTAGTCAGTATAAAATGGTTTAAATAGTTGCCGATCCTCATTTAATAAGTCTCTCCACACTTTGACAATGAATGGTACTGCTAACATAAAGTACATTCCTGTGTTGGGGAGAATAAAAGGGGTCATGGCCTTATGTCTCTTCATGGATGAGGGAAAGCATGGATTTACACAACAGATCAGTGTTTGGTTTACACAGACACTACATGTGATGAAGTGTGTGCTCATAATCCTGGAGTAACTTTGGTAAGAACGGTGAATGTAGTGAATGTTGTTTATTTAGAAGTACTTAAGAACAACTCTTTTGTTGTTTACTGGTGTTGTCCACCAGATTGTTCCCTCCCTGCAAAGAGAGCAAACCTGTCCAGTGTTTGTGCTAGTGAACCGGTGTTTTGTTCATTTGAAATTCCCAGGGCTGTTTGGATTTGAGGCGTGTGTAGCACAAGTGGCTCACAGTAGCTTTTGTTCAGTAGCAGTAGTGGAGATAGCATTGAGCTGCAGTAATGTTTTAAGGTTTGCATGTTACAAGCTGTCTAGGATTATTAGCCAGGACGCTGAGTAATGAATGTAGCAATTAACGCCCTGTAAAGTGGTGTTGTCAATGTTATGAGGTGAGTGACATGAGGCAGGCCAGGGCTAAAACAGGTGGAAGCAAAGGTCAAAAGGCAGCTGACTTCTGGAGCAGACCTTTATTAAACATGCTCCACAGAAAGGGAAATTAAATTTCCTCCCACAGTAGCAGCAGATGACTAGGCTGCAAACAATAGTGATGTTTGAAAGGACTGAGTGAGAACCTGGTTTCTGTTTTACAAAGTTTGACAATCTGGTATGTCTGTGCAATCCCTGTATCATGTAGGCAGATAAATGGCAACAAAAGGTTATGGTTATTTCTATTTTATTACTCTGATCAAATTAATACACTCTATAGTAGTATCTACACAGAACATTTAGCTGAAAGGTCTCAGGTAAATGGGCTTTAAATGTGTATAAAATTTACTTAACACTAATCAGTTTGCATACTCTTTGCATATGCAAAATACCAGGCACACTTTTGGATGTATATCTGTCCTTTTGCGAGAAAATCCTTTAAGAAACCCCAAAACATTAATAGTCTTTACTACCTCAGACAAGATACTTCAGACAAGATAACTGAAGCAGACTTCTAGTTAGTGCAATATCATGTACTCGTCCATACACTGACCATTTCCTGTCACCAGGTCAGCCTGAGCCTGGCTCAGGGCCATGGGTTCAAAAATAAACAGAGGTGGGTTATGATACTTGGCTGGTTCTGTCCAGAGCTGAGCAGACATGACTTGACTCCTCCGCTTAAACCTATAATGACACCTTCAACAATGAGCTCTTAACAGATGGCAATCATTTTCTTAATTAAAAAGAAAATAAAGTTCACCTCTAGATGTAAGACACACTTGAATGTTATTTTTTGTAGCTAAGTCAGGGATAATCATGCCCTTTGCACAGACACAACTGACAGGGCAGACTTAACAATCAAATCAGCTTCCCCTTGTTTATGTGCTTGTGTCATAGACTGTAAATGTACAAACAGATTAATTTAAAGTTACCACACATGAGAATTTCACTTTAAACTGAACTAATAAAACCAAATGCATATTTTATACTGTACATTGCTATTCCCGTCTGCCTTTTTTAATTTGTTGTACTTGTCTCAATCAAACCCTGTTCCTTGTACGCTCCATTAAAGCTGAACAAGCCTGCGTCACTCTCGCTCTGATTAGTGGCCGATTTGAAAGAGCCTCCTTCACTCACACTGTTTCTGTCCGGACGCCTGGCGCTGGGGAAGTTTAACATAGACTTTGGGAGGAGACAGACTGTAATCTTAGCCCTAATCCTTTTTAATCAACAATAACACTCTACCTTGAGTCTTGGGGCAAAGCCACAGATTTACATCCCCCTGAAATATGGCTTTGATTTATGTTGGTTTTATTTGGCACAAATTGGGCACATTAAAAATCACATCACTCAGACCTGTGTGTGAGTGAAAGGATTTTTACATTTCTTTAATTATGTTTAGTTTATAGTTATTAGCACTAAGTCAGTTTTGGTCAAATCTTTTGAATTTAGCGAGTTCAGGAAAACAACACTGTTTCCGGATCTATCCATGTTTGAAAGATTTTATTGCTATATTAGACCTTGGGATTGGTTTTATCATAAAAAAAAATCTGAATACATATATTTAAATGTATTTTTACAATCATATTCAAATGAAAGTGGACAGTGATAACTAAACCATGTTAGAACTTGTGACTCTTCAGAGACATGAAGGTTGAGGTTTATGAAGTTGGTTATGGATTGACATGTTCAGTATTCTCATTTTGCATGTTATCAGAACTATTCGGATTGTATATTGTGTATAGATTTCCCACCTCTAATATTGTTGCAACATATCATGTTAACCTAGCAACGAGTGGTCAATTGCTCATTCATTCAACGCAAGCTTCTGGTATATAAAATTTGATAAATGTGGAACAAGCTCTGCACAGGCCACAAATGCTTTTATCTCACAATACATAGAGGTGAAGTACATTCATTGAAGCTGTAACCTTCATCTTAAAGCTCTATTAATGGCCTCCTGGAGCCTGGACAGCGCCCTCTTTGTCCAGCGGGTGACAGGACGTGTTCATATCTCATGCTTGATTAGACCTGATAAGTCTTCCCCCACTATTACAAGTTTTGTCCTGCAGAAAACATAGGCCTCTTCCCAGTGGAGGCAGTGGGTGAATTGGCCTCTTTGTCTGGGAGATATGAAACATCGCCATGGGAACACGCTGGGGCAATGAGCAGTTTGATGTTTGGTTTGTGTGAAAATCTAAACTAAACGGATCTAGTGAATGGGATTAAGGATAATAAATAAATGATAAATATTAATTCACTTGTTTTATGTATTTTACTTGTTTTGGGATGATACTGACTTGTTTCAATACACTATGTTTTTAGTTTTTTTATATATATTATTATTTGCCAATAGGATATTGAAAAGTTTTATCCACTGGGAAATGTATTTGATTATTTTAAGTGGATACATTGAATACATTTAACCATTCACATATGTCCTGAACCAGTTACATGTAAATGTACCTAAATAAGCTATTAAGTCCAACCTTGTCAAAACTATCAAAGTTTCTTACTCTAAATTCAAGTCATTTTAAATGAGACCAGATATATAACTAAAACAACTGACAATAAATTCACAATATATGTTCTTCATATGTATTTATGATCCACATGCTAGATATAGATTTTTTACCTAGTGTATGTTTTAAGAATTGGACATTGGGCATCCTTGTTAACTTCTACACCTTCATAATACCCACACCACTCAGTCACTGGAGTTTGCTGTTGTAAGCATAAAATCCTAAGTAAACAGCTTGGTGCTCTCAATGTGACAATATCAGCTGCTGTCTAAAGATCAATACTGCTGCTGTTCACAGACTGGAGCGGTGCAGATTGTGTTACAGCTCTCCGACATGCTCTTGTGTCCAGTGACAGCTCCACTTGTGTTATGACAGAGAGGCCTAATCACTTGTGAAGCAACTCAAAGAAAACACACTATTATACACCTAAAACCGCACCGTGGCCATTTTATTCCCCACCGGATCACACAGGGCAATTTCATACAGAGAACCAGCCATTCATATGCCAATTCATCAGGTTTTGAATTCAAATGTATCACCAGCAAACGTTGTGCAAATAAAAGTTATCTCACTTTGGGCCACAGATTCATATTCAATGGACAAGGCCATTTATCACTGTCAGAATTACAGCTCACTTAAAGGCCATTCCACAAACCAAATCCTTGTTTTGACAGGCATTCGGAGGGTAGGGGCAGCTTGGACCGGGACAAGCGCTGTAGGGGGTCTTCTGGCGTACATGGCTGGGATGTCCCCAGGCCCGCGGATACGTTCAGGTGGAAAAGCCCTTGGACAGTACAGCTGGTCCAACAACTGCCCGCTACAAGCAGCGCCACACAGTCTGCTCCAGCCCCCACACCTCTAGCCCAGCCCCAAAATAGAAGCATTAGAGAGGGCTTACCTCACACAGAGACAAGGCTGTACCTGAGGAGGAGAGAGAAATCTGAATATTTCAAGGGTTTTACATCTCATCAATCATTTTCACACCCCTCAGCTGAATTTACTTGTTGATTTTTATGTATATATATATATATATATATATATACATGTGTATATATATATATATATATATATATATATATATATATATATATATATATACATGTGTGTGTGTGTATATATATATATATATATATATATATATATATATATATATATATATATATATATATATATATATATACACACACATACATATTCAGTAAGTTATTGTTTTATTGTCCAGTAATCTTGTATTCCTTTTGTCAAATACATTCCCTGCTTTGCTCTTCATTACAATATGATTATAATATAGATATATTATAGACTGACACCTGAAGCGTTGATTTTCTTACCCACATGTGGGTATGTGGGCAGAGGGCATCTCACTAAACGGGAGCTTAATCTGACTTAACATGACAAAAAAATCTTGTGCAATCTGTACACAGCAGGGACAGCTCCAGTCCAGACACACAGATGCATAGAGTCAAGTGTTTACTAAAATAAATGCCCACATACTGCTGGGTCACAACAAAGGAGGAAGTTAATATATGTATATGTTAGCATAAATGAGAAGTTTGATTGGAGTGAAGATAGCAGGAAGCTATTTGACATTGTTGTCTTTACAATATTCTATTTGACAGCCACAATTAGCTTCAAATGGTCCATCCTCGCATATTTATTCATGTAGGATTTAGCAGGATTTCAGAGCCTTTCCCTGGTCTCATTAGTGTCAAGATGTATTTCCTGTCTAATATTGAGCTGAGGTCTCCTTGAGAGAGTCTTTCACCATGTGAGCGGATCTGTGGACTGGAGTGACGATGATGGCAGTGTTTGACACATGCTTACTCTTACAGTGCAGTACATACATAATGCATAGAGCTTTAGGTCTGTTATCTGGTGTCTCACTCCTGGGCTCTTCCTGAGTGAGATGCTGTATCAAATTCCTGGAGGCCCTGCTTCCTCAATATGAGCGTGTAAATCCTTGCAGGCAGCTAGCACACACACACACACACACACACACACATTTACAGGAGCCAGACCTGCTACTTCACAGCTCGAGTCTCAGTAAAAATTTTCTATTGATAATAATTACCCGAGATTATGTTTATACAAAGAAAATTGTCTCAGCATGACATCTGCTGCAGAAGCTGGACCACATGTCACTAAACCTCTACTAAAGAGCACTGTGAAGTTTTAAATCAGTAGTATTTATTTGCATTTTATTTCTGATAAGTAACAAAACACAATATAGGCTTCAAAACTACTACATTTTGGTAGTATGATGTGTTCTCCTCACTTCATATGCATGTTGTATGGAGGAGTTGTTGACATGGACTTAAAATAAAACTGAAAGTTGAGCTGGAATCAGCATGATCCTCTTGGTGGTGCCTCTCGGGCTCAATTGTCTGTGCACTCACAGTGTTTTACAGCTCCTTTGTGACTTAAACTTTAATATGGACCTACGACAGATATGGGCCAATAAGCCGAAGTCTCTGTTAACATTTTAGACCACATTGGTGTGTATTTGACAAGAATTATATATGTGTTATTGCCAAAGTATAGCAGTAGGATATCATATTGCTCTGGACCTACTGTGTTAATTGGTTTGGTGGGGCATGCAGTCCTAATTAGAGGATTTCTTTGTTTCAAATTTGTCAACAATCTTGTTTTTCCTAAACTGCAAATTTAGTGATAGTACTTTGAAAAGTCCAGCAACAACAACCCATTTAAATTCAAGCTGACAAACTGCCCATTCATATGGGATATTCATACTCGGTGACAGCTGTAGAAATATAGTCGCGCAATTGGCTCTTGTCTCCACATTCAGTCTGCCTGTGTCTGAAACATGTGGGTGGACAGCCACAAGCCCACAGCTTATTGTTATTTAGTGCACTTTCTGTTGGAGTCCTGGCCTGGCTTCGCTCACACATTGGTTTTGGACACGGTGAGCTCACACAGTGGGCTGCTCAGACCCCTGTCTGTATCGCCTCTGTACAGTGGAAGAGTGCTGTTGGGGCTGGACCTGCATCAAAGAGCCGGAACAAGAAGCGGAAATGATTTGGCAATCTCTGAATGTTTCTTTGGGCTATCATCAAAGGAAACCTGTGAAGATAGTGTTGTTTTGGAGTTTTTTCCCCCCAAACACAGAACTGAAAGTTATTAAGGAGCTTTAGACTTTAACCACCTTGTCATATGGGCCTACAATTTTTTGAATGGGTAAATCATAACATAAACTTATGTTTCAGTAAAATTCTACCGACATTTTAGTTCTCTTTTGTTTACTTGAGTTATCCTACTTTTATTTGAGAAGTAGGGCTTTTTTCAGTGCTGTCATTTCCCCTGTATATTATTCTTGCCCGATGGAGACCTGGTCATGCTTTAACAATTGCTAAAAAGCAACCGGCTCCAAGACACACAAAGTACTGCAGAGGAATGTGTCTCGTATCACGGAGGCTTTCCTGAGCAGCCCAAGAAGTGTCATGTTATTTAATTACACACAGCTTGCTGGCCCTCTGTGCTTATAGGCCACCCCTGATTCATATGTGTAATATTTCTACTTTTCAAGAAACAAAATGGATATGAGCTTTCGTTTTCATAACTTTAATTAGTCTTTAATTAATATTGTCATCTCAAGAGCACTCTTCAAATCAGTCTGGAAAATGGTGCCCGTAGTGTTTGTGGAGGTTTTTGTGGTTCAGTTTCAAGACAAACCAAGGTGAGAGTTTGCGAGACAGGAGGAGGAGATATCTGAAAACACAATGAAATGGATCCACGCCTCAGTGAAAGCACCGCTAACATGACAAGACAACATCTGTTTTCGTAGGCCTCTCTTCTGTGGCTGCTGCCGAAATGATGTTTTATTAAGAAACTAATATTTCCTCTGCAGTGGCCACTGATGGAGGGGAAGGTGTTGGATCACAGAAACCGTATCCTTTAGCTGGGACTTACCTTGGTGATGGCCTTGTTTTTTGGCATTACAGAAATTATGGAAAACTGAAACTAAGAGCCTTTTGGGGAATTCTTTCAAACTCGCCGAACAAAACACACTTCAGCCCACCATTATCTAATCTTGAATTGTAACTTATACGCGCATATGATCCAGTTGCAGAAGGAATGAAGGACACAGTGACGTCTAGTGCTTGTACAAATCCCCTGTGCTCTGCCACCTCACATTCTGGTTTCAGACACACAAAACCTGAAGGAGTCTCCTGGGCTGAGTGAACACCACATGAAGGCGGTCTTTGTCCTCTATGTCCGTGCTGCTCCAGTGCACTGTGGCTCCTTAACACTGCTGCAGTGGCCTGTAAAGTGCAGCGTAACGCCTCTCGAGGTGTGGGGTCAAACGTGATGGTGACACAGCTACATCTGCATGTTAAGATATGTTTGAACTATCATAGGTTTAAATGGAACATATTTGGGTTTGTTTCAGTAGAATACATATAAGTAATCCACTGTAAATGTAATAATAAAGTAGTACTAAACCAATTGTACAAACATTCTTATTTCACTTTATTTTTCACATTCGTTGTAGTCCTAATCTCTGGCTGCCACACCAACAGCACTTCTGTTCAACTGTTCATATGCCATGTCAAGGTGCTGAAGTATCAGTCAGAAGTTAAAGGTCAGAATTAGATATTGTCTTCATTCTCCCTTACATTACCCTTATTTTTGTTCATAATGAATAGTAAATACAGAGGAGTTTTTTAGAAATTCCTCTAATTTACCGTATATGCCCACACCCAATTCTATAAACATGAGTCGCTATATGCACACTGAATCATTCTTACCTGAGCTGTACTGCAGTGCTGCCAGTTTCACAGTGCTATAAAGATGTCAGTGTCAGTATTGGCCCCTGTGAGTCTGAGCTCTAATCCTTCTGTTGGCAGCGGCCTGTGTACAGGTCATTGACTGTATATAACTATCAGGTACAGGTTGATCAGGTGAACTGTCACCTCCATGGGTCACTTTACAGCTGAGTGTACTCAAATTGAAATACATTTGAAATTCAGTTTGACTTAGCTAAAATATTACTCCATGTTAAAACAACAACTTTGAGCTTGCATTAGTTCCAAACCAGAAGAATAATTTGATATTAACTAAAAGATTGTTATGGTTTTGAGGTTTTATTTTTTCTGAAACTAAAATTGTTTTGGTTACAACTATATCTCTACATTAGCAGAGTTCATAATGTTCTGTAATGTATGACACTGGGCTTTTCCTGTGCTCTTTGCTGCTATAGATATCGATTACCCATTTGCGTATAAAGGCAGCAACTGTAAATGCAACAACTTGTTTGTAATGAACAGTAATAACTATTGTGCATGACTTAGGTTTGGCATTTAGACATAATAGTTGTGGGAACCGGTCTTTCTAGAAGTCACATGACATGTTTCCAGTCTCCCGGTACTGCCAAACCAAATAGCCAAACCAGCCAGTAGAGTCAGTGGTACAAGCAGTCCACAGAGCTTCGTTGTGCCCATTTGACGTTCTTTATTAATCATCCTATACTTTGCTAAATCGATTGTTTTGCGATATTACCTGTTAAATGATGTTTTCTCTTTAAAACACACAAGTGGCGTTTCTTCATCTAGGTTGTCAAACAAATCAATTCCATGCAGATACTATTCAAAACTAACTGAGTAGTATGAATGTTGAAATTAAAGAAGCTATTATTAGCCTACAGTAAGGGATTACATTATATTGTATTTAACTGTAATTGCTTTGCTAAACTTTTTCCTTAGTATCAAAATTAAGTTTGTATTGTTTGTGGGAAGGGCTCCTCAGTACTGCATCATAACAGAGTATTTTAGGGCTACATTTCTTCTTGTACATGGAAGTAGACAGATGTCCCACTTGATACTTGGCATATAGATAAAAAATAAAATACTTTGATTAATAATCCTCATGTAGCGTACACATTACATCTACAGTGTGAATGATTTGTCTGAGGGCCGATATGAGTGGGAATTTGAGCTGGAATGTTTGCTGTTCTACTAAACCTGTGTTGGACTTTTCTTTTCTGTCACTTCTAGAGGAACATGACGTCTTTGCCTCTGCCACAGGAGCCCAAACACCTGACCTCAGCCGTGTGCTCAGTGGCAGTGCAGATTGTTGGGATTTACGAGCCAAGGTGAGAGGTTCTGGCACCAGGCATTGCCCCCACACTGACCCCCGCAGGTCCCCTCTCCCCTGGGTGTTGACAGTGTTACTGCAAATTTGGACCACTGAAGGATTGGGTGTGCTTTACCCCCAATTGTTGTGACCCCCATAAACTGCAGCCTGGGTACCAATAGCCCTTTCCACTTGGAAACTCTCACCATTTAATAGTCTCTCTAATATTAGGGCCTTTCTCAGGTAACAGTCGCCTCCGTGACTTGGTTTTTGGATGTAGGATTCTGTGAAGCTGCATTCAGTGACCATATGAAGGCCTCAACTTATTATGCTGTACTTTTATGTCAGTTATTTTTCTACAATATTAGATAGCCCGATAAGAGCGATTAAGACCATATGTAGTCTGGTTTTCTTAAATGACATGTGGACATTTGCTGTGGTGCTGAAAATACAGTAGTAAAAGTTTAACCCCAAGTCCCAAACACTTTTTGTGTTCATTAGAGATTTCATTTAGAGACTGAATTTAATTATTTTCTTGCTGAACTGAAATATTCATTCTAAGGCTGCAAGATTAATACAAATTGGATCGAAATTATGTTTTGAATTGAAGGCATTAGCAAATCACAATTTTTGAAGTACTGTCATTTTTTTCCCAGAAACACAGATATCATGTCTCTACATGAAAAAAAAACAAAAAACGTCCAGCTCTAGTTTAGATCTGTACAAACCTGTTCTGAAATTAATTTGTCAGTTCATGTTTCAGTCTTTTTGTCAGTTCTCCTGGATCTGTTTTAAAAGGTGAATTTAAACAGAATCCTATTATTAAAACATAAAACACAAATCTAATTGCAATCACAATGCTTGTCGATTAGGTATTTTTTCCCAAACCATTCAGCTTTAATTCATTCTATTTCCCTGTCAGCTCATAATATACAAGTAATCTGGCATCACACAGTTGACTAACGTGACATTTGTATTTGCGATGTTGCATCATCATTGTGTCCCTGGATAAGGCACTTAACCTCTGTGGTTCCAACAAGAGGCACATTTATCGTAAAAATCTGGAAATTGGTTTCTTCTAACGAAAAAGGGAGTGATCTTAAAGAGTAGTGTGTGAGTTGTTAAATATGAGTATAGTTGTCCATTACCCACGTAGGCATGAACAATGAGCGGCTGTTGGGTATTGACATATGTGTTTGTCTTGGTAAAGTCATTTGGCGGCCCCAGCCCTTTGTAAGCACAGGGCACACGTTTCAGACCCCTCCCTTTTAATTAGCCCCGACTGGAAAGACTGACCCCCAGTCCTCACTCCCTGATTTTCTGCTGGACCTCCAAAAAGGTGTGTGGCTGGATTGAGAAATGAATGCAAGCATGGCATCTCCCTACCTTTGGGATTTATGACCAAATATACTGGACACGCCGCAGTGGTCAGCTAAAAACCATATTCAACAAGGCTTAATTTCAACGATGGACAGTTGCTTATTAAGACATTTAGCATTGATTAAAAAGTGTGCCCTTTCTGAAACCAAAATATTCTCTCTGTGGATTCCAGCAACATTTGGTTTGAATAAGGCAGTTCATGTCTGACTACCATCTCAACCAAAACTATGCCTAAATTTGTGCTGCACACATTAACATTTCATATTCAGAGAGTGTGCACGCATAGGTGGGTGGTAATATCCCAAATTATCATATTAGTGAAGAAGTAGACATAAGTACGGCAAATTAATGCAGTAGACTGAAATATGCAGCCTGGCTATTTCCTTTAGTCGTGTTCATGAAAATGTCACTTTAAAATCATGCTTCGTACTTATGTAATGTAAATAACTTAAACCAACTATTATTGGGTTTCAATAGAAAGAAAGGTGAGGACATGTTTAAGACAGATCGAATAAAACAAATACAGTAGTTCAGTAAAGTTACATAGGGTTGCAAAAGTAACTGGAAATCCAAATTTACTTTACATGTTTTAAGTTTATGTTGATAAAATAGGCCTTGTTGTTTTTACTGTCCTGTATCTTGATGCGATGTCGTGGTTGCCATTTCAAATCAAAAGAATAATTCAAACCATATGTTATTGATTTACTTGCATAAAAAAACAAAAAAAAAACTGTATGTATGCCAGGTATGTCGATCAAGTTCAGATTCTTACTTTAAAAGTCATGTTTGAGTACTGTTGTATTTCTATTACTTCAGACTTGGCCCTGAACGTCTCTATGTCTCCATGTTCATTCATTTATACTGGGTCATTGCACCCGTCTTAACTCACAGTACTTAACATGGGGAATCAGCGTTTAAATTTTATGCAGCTAAAACTTGGAACAGTCTTCCTGAAGATGTGAGACAGGCCTCTACTTTGACAATGTTTAAATCCAGACTCAAAACAGTTCTGTTTAGCTGTGCATATGACTGACAGGTTTTTATTCTGCACTCTTCTCTTTTAATGTTGATTTTATGATGATTATTTGTGATTATTTATGTTTGATTTGTGTGATTTTGGTGTCTTTCTTATTCTGTAAAGCACTTTGAATTACCTTGTGTACGAATTGTGCTATACAAATAAACTTGCCTTGCCTTGCCTTGCCTACTTTGGATATATAAACGGACACACTTTCAGTTACAGATAGATCAGACAGCTTATTATCAAACCTAGTGTTCAACAATGATCCAACTATGTACATTACTTATCCACTGACCATTAACTAACATTATTTACACATCAAAATGCACTACATCATTTCTTTGAGCTGACATTACATACAGCTCTACTATGTGTGTGTTAGAACACTGATACATTTGAATGTGCATAGAAGCATGATCTGGAAGACACGTCATGAGCGCAAAGCTGAACAAAGAAGCCCTTTTGTGGCCTATAGGTGCTGACAGGCTGGGGTGAGGGTGGCACTGTGGGGTGAACACCAGTATCAGGCCGGAGGGGGGGGGGTCATACATGCAGGGCAACACGAGTGATAGACCCGTGCTTTACACCACCAGGCTGATAATGTTATGTGCTGAGTGTAGTGTTGTTGTGTGTGTCATGGCCAAGACGTGCTTGACCAAATTTCTGCCACATTTTGAGTAAATTACGGGATGTGGTAGTCGACCCCATGCTTCATACCTCATTGCAGCAGTGCCACCGTTTTTGACTAACCTGATGTAAAATGTGTGGACATTCCTTCTACAAAAGTGAACAGTACCATGTAGAGCACGTGTCAAACTCAAGGCCCGTGGGCCAAATGCGGCCCACCACGTCATTTTATGTGGCCCGCGACAAAGGAAATTACAAGGTATGACTGTTTTAAAATGTCAATATATCATTAGATACAGAGGTAAACAGCCATTTTTTCATCTCTATGCAAATCCATATGCAATATTTGTAACTTGAATAACCAATAAATATAGAAATGGTTAATTAACAAGATTAAAAAAATAATAATAAATTACATTAAGTTTGGTTACATTTAGTGACATTTATCTTACAGTTAGTTGCATCTAGCCCTTTGAGAACAACCTTTTTTTTTTGTTGTGGCCCTTTGTGAAAATGAGTTTGACACCCCTGATGTAGAGCAAGGGATATTTCATTTAATAGTTTGAGTTGCAGGATCATTTACAACTGATTGAGGTCAACATCCCTACATATATAGTACCTTATTAATTATATAAAATAAACAGTTTGGTGTAGGTTATAGTACTTTGGTATCACTCCTCAACTGGATCATAGTTGCTAACGTCTAAAAGTTTTTTGGATATCAGTTAAGTTTTGCCATTGTTTGTTTAATGAAACAGAAATGTAGTTATATTCTTTTCTTATTGGTGAGCGGTGGACTTAAAAAGGCTATTGCATAATATCTGTCAGAGAAGTAGCCACTAAAGTGAGTGTTGTTTAAATGTATAGTTTGTCAGTCATCAATGATTGGAACTAGTGAATACATTTTGATAGCAGAAACAGTCTTGAATGGTCTTTGCAGCCACCCTCCCTGCAGTTATATGTGGGTCAGTGGGATAATGGGTGGTCAGAGTTTTCCTAAGTGGTGATTTGGGAGAGCTGAGCGTGCAAACCCAGGGAACAGGCTGCAGGCCACGCGACAGGAGCAGTGGAGCCGCGCATACAGTGTGCCTTTCACCTCCTCGCGTGCTATGCACAAAGGATAACTTATCCCAGAGCCCCTCCACTTCACCCCCATCACCCCCTGCCCTCCTGCCCCTCTGCCCTTGATATGGACTCAGCCCCTGCCACCCCATTATGAAAACTTGGCTCTGTTTCTAAACAATCATAGAAGCCCACAAAGAACAGTACATATTCAGCTAGATAATATTATGCTTATATTATGCCTTGAATTGAATTTCCATGATTGCTCCCTCATACAATAACACACAGATATGTTTAAGTTACAAGGGTTAATGCCAAATGTGTGTATTAGTTAGATTAACTAGTCTTCATTAAACTATGTGACACCTAAATAATCTGGCTCACTTTTGAGACAAAACTCTGCACCTCTGCTCCTGACTGTCCCTTCACTGCAGGCACATTTGGAAACCGTTGCTCTTGCCTTGTGGTGTGGACACGGTGGTGGAGCGCTTTTCTTTGGGCCTAGCATTTGTCTACGGTGTGTCATACAGCCATCCAACGGGCTAAAAGTGCAACCCTGGAGCTCAGGTACATACATAAACACCATGCTCACAGACACATTGTCCTATTGTGCAAACATATTCACTGTGATATTGCATATTGGTTCTAATTATATTAAGCTACAACAGTCCGAGGTGTTGGAAAATGACTTCAAATCACTTATGGACACCGTGCTAAAGTCGGGAAAACAATGCATAATTTGTGGTCCAATTCCATCTCCCAGTACTGGTGACATGAAATTTTGTCAGATCTGCCAAATTCTGGCTGAAGGAATAATCTATTTGTCTGTGATGTCATTCATTTAACTAGGGCTGGGAAAAAACTGTTAAGTGACAGTATCATACTAAAGTATCATACTAACACTGGAGTCCTGCTGCACCTCATAGGCAGAGTGACTCCTCACATAAAGGACAAATATCATCTCATGTGACTCTTTGACAAAATCAGCACATACCATCTTACATTCTACAGATTTCACACAGAATATCGTAGACATGAAAGAAATTTGTGTAACGTGGTTGATGTCAGTATTACTAACAAACCAAATTTCCAGGCATCAAGTTGAACCTGGTCAAACTCAGATAAGCCTAGTATTTCAAAAGAGTCAGGCCTATTTGATATGCAAAACTTCAAGACAAGGAAGGGACTGGAAATCATGCACATGAATGTTTGTGGCATCACATCTAAATTACATTACATTAAAGTGTGGGCAAATCAAACAGATCCAGATATATGTATTTCCTGAAACCTGGATATCACATAAATAAGGGATAAAGAAATCAATGCTGAAAATTGCCAAAAAATTGAAAAAGGTTTTTCGTTGTGACAGGGAATGTAAAGGAGGTGGTGTTGATATTAAGGTTTTGAATATCTGTCTATGTCTGTTAGCTATTTAAATGATTGTGAAAAATGTCATCAGCATCCAGGCTTTCTAAGATGGAAAATTGCGAGGTCCTAATAATGGCTGGTGTTTATATTAACTTGCTGGGAAAAAGACTAAAACTTTGAAAAAACCTATGCAATGGTCTGAATCTCACACAACTAATTTCTATTCAGACTAGACCTCACCATAGAAATGTAAATGCACACTCACTGACATAACATTAACAAACAAACCCCATAAGAAGGAAATAAGGAAAATGGTGTTTTCCCACTGGGTTTTAGCGACCACTGGGTGTAAATACAAAAATTAAAAAGACACATCCGTGTGTAAAGGTGAGATCATATAAACATTTTAAGATCTGTATTACAGTTATATTGGGTTAACATCAGCATTCCTCAACCCTAATATTGCCTTAAATTTTGTTATTAATGCATTTAATGAAATTGCAGGCCGACATACAACTAAAAGAAAAATATATATCTTTATGTATAGTTAAAAAGGTAAATCTTCTTGCTTCATATGTTCGCTTATAAAGAGTCACGTTAAGTTCTGGAGGATTGTAAGATTCCCTGGCAGATAGCAGTCAGATTTTCTCTTTGTCTTTTCACTTACATGGAGGTCACTCCGCTCCATAGACCTAAAGAATGATGCTGATGACCTTGACCCAAAACTTCTATTACGAGCTGCGCCATGTTTAATTCATCCTTTATTATATTTTTATTTTATTTTTTTTTTATTTACCTGTTGAAATGGCAGTTATACCAGAATTATGTAAAACAGATTGTGTAGCACTGTTTACTGATTTAAGTAAAGCTTTTGATTTAGTGGATCATAAAATCCTCTTGAAGCGTCTGAAGCAGATTAGATTTGACAATTCTACGTGTGATTGGTCCCAAAATTATCTTTCATATAGAACCTAGGCAGGTATAAGTCTTTTTTTTTTTTTACTTCAAGCTAAGGAGTGCCCCAAGGCTCAAATTTCAGCCGACCACTTTGTACATATTAATTTAATTGGTTGCAATTTAAGAGCAAGCCTCATACATTTATATGCAGATGATGCTGTTTTGTTTGTAGGGGGTCCCTCTACTGATCAGGTGATTTTAAAACTGCAGCAAGATTTTAAAGAAATCCAAAATTCTTAAATGATCATAATGCAAATAAAAGTATATGATATATTTTATATCTATGAAACATTTAAGTGATGTGCAAGCTACATATGTTCATACACTAAATAGTACATCAAAGAGTCACCACCTGTAAATACCTTGGGTTTAGACTTTACGAAAACATCTTTAAAACACATATTTCGGAATTATGTAATAGTTTAAAATCAAAATGATCATCAGAAACAAGACTTGTATCCCATTGAAATACAGAAAAAATTAATTGTTCAATCAATGTTTCTTTCTGTACTAGATTATGGAGATATACCTGCAGACTTCAGACTCAGTTTCATAACAAGTGATGAATTCAAAACCCATCACTGTTCACTCTATGATAAAGTAGATTGGCCATTGCATTTGTCAGAAGAGAACAAAACTGTATAACATTTATTTATAAGGGACTACTTAAAAGACTGTCTGAATATCTGATTGTCTATGTCTAAAAACTTGGCTACACTAGAACTGAAATGGGAAAAAAGCTTTTGGTTATTTTTCTTTCCAAAAATGGAATAAATTTCAGGAACATGCAAAACTGGATAATATTTATGCTCACACCGGCCCCTGTTTTTAATGTTTTAAATGGACCTATGCAGTTAGTTGTTGTATTTGTTTTTGTTTTGTATTTTCTCTCAAGTCTGTCTCAAGAAAAAGAAAGTCTGGTTCTCTCATTGGGCATCACATCTCTGTATATGTAAATCAAAGATAAAAAGAAAGATAAATGAAAATGAAATAAAAAATGAAATAGTCTACTAAATTTGAAATGAATAGTGAAGTTTTCTTTAGCCAGGGACAAACACATTTTATTTTGTAAATCATGTGTTTCCTAATATGTAAAAAGAAACTGCCAGACATCATCATTAATCTATTTTTGTAAAAGTGTGTAAGTTTGTTAGCTGTTTTTATTAACAACTATAGGTAAAAAATGTAAGCATTAAAGCTGTATTATTAGATGCTCTTGAATGTCTCTTAGCTCCCTGTTTGCATTTACCGCCTTTATGACCTGCATGTAGACTGGGACAAGAGTGGTCCGACTGCTTCTCTGGAGAAATTAAACAAATATTGGATAAAGAGTGTACTCAGAGTAATTTCTTCATGTAACCACAGTGATATGCTGGATCTCTCAGCAGAGGAGCACAGTAACACCTCATGTTTCCTCTGGCACAGCTTTACAACAGTAGCACCAGGGCCACACACATCTCCACAGATCCAGCCATTCTGAGGGTAAATAAACGCACTGGACCATCCCTGACATCATGAGGTGCTGCATACAGTGCAGAGAAAACAAAGTCCCGCCAGGCATGAGTGCTGCTCAAACTCCAGAGGGATTCCCTGCTAACTTTTATATGAGGTGGACCCAGGGTGAAACATACAGAGACGGACCAAACAGAACACATGATTATCACAGCTTACTGTCACTTTTACACAGCAAAGTAATTAGCTTGAATTGACATTTGAGTTGCTTTGACATGTGCAGGAAAATGGAACGTTTTTTCTTGTTTCAAGGCCCTCCTCCGCCCCCCTCCCTCCTCCTCGCCTGGCTGATTTTTCTTGTCTTGTCTGATTTTTCCTGTTGTTTTGTTTTTGTGTGTAGACAGCACGGTGGCTGAGTGGCAACACTCATGCCTCACAGCAAGAGGGTTTGGTTCGATCCCCGGGTCGTCCAGGCCTTTCTGTGTGGAGTTTTTCATGTTTCTCCCCGTGTCTGGATGGGTTTCCTCTGGGTACTCCGGTTTCCCCCATCAACCAAAACATGAACGCCCTTCGAGACAACTGTTGTTGTGATTTTGGGCGTTACAAAAATAAAATGAAATGAATTGAATTAAAATATAGTTTCTTAAGTAAGATTGATTCGTTCTTAGCATTTTTTTTTCCTAAACTTTACAAAACAAATCTACTCATGATCCTTAATTAAAAGTTTTTACTATCCTAATTTGACAGTATTTAATTGATTATTTTTAATTTGATTAGGGACAAAAAAAAAGTCTTATAAAAACATGTTGGCTATTGGTTTGATCAAAAATGCTGGTTTCCACTAGTTTCCACCTGCTTTCCTTGGCCAGGATGATAAAAAATATATATATAGTTAGATTCGACCATGTATACAAACTCCTACCACTAGGGGTCAGAAAACCTCAGTAATTGTTTGTGTATATAACAGTCTTATAAACAAACATACACGATTTCAACTTCTGTATGGGTTTTCGACATTGACTTTACAGTATTCCAGAGCAGAGCATGTTCCCATCACACAGATCGAGAGTGGCAACACTGACAGAGGAGCAGGACACACCAGCCAAATCCCTATTCCTTAGTGGGATTTGCCTCTAATTTTCCCTCTCTTGCCTGTGACCCTTGTGTTTGTTGTTGCTCGTTGTCTTGCATAGACTTTAAATAAACACAGCTTTGATAATGTAGAGGCTAGACCGTGCCCTTTGACCTCTTAGCAGAACCTATCTACGCCCCAGCACATGAGGTTCACCAGGTGACACCAGCGTAACTCTAAATTAGAGTCGGTTTTACAAGTGGATGAGGGAGTAATGCTTAGAAATAGATTTTAGTACAGATTTGGGGAGCAGAGGTGAAGAGAAAGATATAGTATACGTGTAATTGCAGACAGCCAAGAAGACAGCAGTTGTTTGAAGACATAACAAAGCACAAATCAAGTAGATGTTCGGACATTTTGGGTTCAAGGACAGTCTGTAAAGTGAGGCAATGTATGTTGGAAAATGTAACTTTTTGTGAAGACTTCAGAAAATAGTAGAAGTAAGGAAGATTTTGCTTGTGGACCCAGATCACAGTTCACATCGAGACCGGTTTTGATTCTTTTACTAAAGTTTTAATTACTTTTTATTACAATTAAGTATAATATTACCCAACTTATGAATGGTGAGCATTTGGTACTCCAGGACTGCAGTCAGCGGTGGTCAGAGGGCTCTTTGTAGGCTGTCGAACATGCACCAAAACCACAAATTATCACTGGAGCAGGTCGAGCCCACCACGCGGTTGCCAGGCCGAGCTCCGCCTCCCCCCGAAAAAACCCACGATTTATGGCATATGTCCAAATAAACATGTCTGAAGGCTGCGGCGGAGAGGAGCGGTCGGCGAGCAGCATGTTACACCTGTATGAGTGATGTCGCCCCATGCCAGCAAAAACGGCCACACACTTTCCTAAATAAATCCTAAAACTTTAACAGAAATGATATTCAGAATCACAGACAGTTTTCTTTCTATGCATTCGTTGTCGCCGCTTTCCACTTTTTACCATATTTTTTGCTTCGTTTGCTAAAAGAAAGTTTCATAGTAAATGAGGTGTGCTGTAAGTAAACCCTTCATCACAATGTTTACTTTTGTTTTTGTATAATCTCAGGTCTGTACAGTAGTCACAGTATGTAGGCTGAGGGCTGAGCGGAAACCTTTCCAGTTGTTGTTCGTTATTTGCATGTGTCTACCAGGGTGGCACTGCTGATTTTAGAATGTGAAACCCCAGAAAAGTTAGGTATATTTAGGTATATGTGTTTTATAAAGTTCCCCTTTGGTTAAGATGTTATACACAAGGCAGTTGTAGTTTATTATATCTGTTTCATATTCATTCAGTCATTTCTAATCATCAGTTTTTAATCTCGATGTTTACAGCCAATCCTCTGTCAGTAAAGCATGTGGTTTGGAGAAGGGTTCAGACTTTTGAATATTTTTGTATTAAAAGTCTGTATTGTTTGTGATATTGCCCAGCCCTACTAATTGTCTAAAGCACCCGTGTCAAACTCAAGGCTCATGGGCCAAATGCGGCCCGCCATGTCACTTTAAGTGGCCCTTGACAAAGTAAATTAAAAGATCTGACTGTCTTAAAATATCAGTTTATCAGGAGATACGCAGTTACACAGCCATTTTTTCATATCTATACAAATCCATATGCAATATTTGTAACTTGAATAAGTAATAAATATAGAAACGGTTCATTAACAAGATTAAACAATAGTTGCATTTATTTGACATTACATTTGGTTTTGTTTAGTTACATTTATCTTACAGTTACATCTGGCCCTTTGAGAGCAACCATTTTGTTGATGTGGCCCTCTGTGAATATGAGTTCGACACCTCTGGTCTAAACGAACACCAATGAATATAAATAAGCAATGGGTAAATTATAACAGAGGAAGAAGAAGTGAAAAATGTACCGACCTGACAATAAAATGATGGATTCTTTCCTTTATCATCTTTATATGCTGTATTTTCCCGCTATGTATATTTCACTCTGTTTCCCTGGAGTTCTTTTGGAGGTTTAAGTTCTTAGTCCCGTGGCCTTGCTTCAGAGGTAGTTTTTGGCATGTTGAATCCGTGACATCAGTAATTTGTCACTCCGCGGACCCACCGTGATTTACGACTTTTCTCAAAACGTGCTCGTGGTATTTATTACATTTAAAACCTATTACTGTAAAACGGGGGAGATTATAACAACTTGGAAAAGAGCTGCAGCTTGAGCAAATCTGCCGGGCATTTAGACTAATAAAGAAGCCATGTTTAACTAAATGTTTATATTATTTTACAGTGCGCCTTCAGGGGAGACAAGCTTTCCATTAATAACCGCAGATGAATGTGCGTAATTACCTTGTATTGTAGACCATAGACTCCCCTCCCTAAAGGTTCACACAGTTTTATAATATGGGATTTCCCACTCGTACATTTGAACATTTAATGGTCCATGTGTTTCTCTCTTCATGCTCAGTTCAGAATGAAAATGCTACAGCCTCAAAACAATAAATTGGAATTTGGTTTGAAATCTGTTCCTGTAGTTTCAATTCAATAAACTGATGAACCCATTTAAATGTTTTATTATTATAACGTTTTTGTTATTCGGCATGATTTTATCTTGCAAAATGGAGGCTTTTATTGTAGTAGACTGCAGGTAACAAGTGACAAAACTTTTCCAGAGACGTAACCATGTCACTCCTGTTACTCTATTATACGTAATACAACATTTGATTGGGATGAACTTAAAGAATTGAATTGAATCCCTGAATAAATTTTACAGAAACAGCGTACTAACGTAACAACACAAAACATATAATTGACTTTGTAATGACGTTGCAAAAAATATTTCAATTAATCCGGAAAGATGACTTATTAGCGTAATAAGCATAATGGGAATTGACAGACAACCTGTTTGCCAGCCCGTATGCACTATTGTGTATATTTTCTCAGCCAGAGATTTGCAGAAAGACGCCCATGTTAAGGCCACCGGCAACGCTCTCTGGGCACCTCTGAGTGCTGACACCTCATGTCCATCAACCCCCCCATCCTCCGCACCATAGTCTCCAGTCTAAGCGTTACTGCGTGGTGCTATTGTACAGTACTGGCACGGCAGCTTCCAGACAGAAAACTGATCTTGTCCAAAATTACGGACACACACACTTAGTTTAGTTGCATTAAGGTCAAGTGCTGAAGGATCACGGCCACAGGGGAGGTAAATGAAATAAATGTGGGTCATTGTTGCGCGTGGATCCTGCTAAGGGATGTTTATGACTGTTTATGTTCCTATATGGAAGTAGTCGTTGGGCAATTAGGAAAACAACTCGAGACCTGTGGGTGACAGAGAAAACATCCTTTTAAAATATGGCCCCACTTTGGAAAAACTTCATCAGCTTCTTGTTCCCGCATATTCTGGAAATCCTGGAAAACCTTGGACTGTCTTTTTTGATGAATGTGTTAGATCTTACATTTAGGGATAATCTACATGTATTTTTGATAATAAGTAGTGGTATCAAAACAATAATCATTGTTTTGCATTTTAATAATGTTTAAATTTGTGGATAGCATCTAAATTTACATCATAATTTTGTATATTTATTCAAGACAATATGTTTGGTCCTTTGAGAAATATTTGAATGAATTGTTATATATATATTGTGTTTTCTTCCACTTACATTACATTTAAAAACTTTTAACATAATGAAAAAAAGTCGATATTGAAATTTTTTAGATCATTTCTGTACTTGAGTTTTGGTGGGAGACATTTGACAAAGACTGATTTTTGACACAACACTACTTTTATAGACCCAAACAAATAAACATAACTGACCGTCCTTTAAGATTCAGTGACAAATGGACAAAATCAAGTGCTCTGGCTTTATGACTTCATAGGGGATGGTCTGGTTTCTTTCCTCTTTGGGTAATAATGGCATTTTACATTATATAAATCTACCGAGCTAGGAATTAAACCAAAGAAAACAGTGCAGCGCTGCTCCCCAGTGAGCTTTAGGAGTTGGCTCGGCTCAGTCACGGCCAGCCGCAGTCGCATACATCTCCAGAGCTGTACCTAAGTCACCAGGTCAGAGCAGGCTTTTTCTGTTTTCAAAGTAAAACCAATGGAATTATATTTAAAACTGTATTTATTTAGTTCTGTATAAAATTAGGAGCTGAACTTGCTTTATGTGGTCCTCCTTATTTAAAGACTTAATTCAATCTTATATTTGACTTATATTTTTGATATTTGTGTTTACATACGCAAATCTATTTTTCAAAAAGATCTGGTGACACATGTCAGTTAAGCAATTTATTTGGAAGACAAAGTACAGTGAATGTTAACATGACTTTCAGTTTTCTTTTCTTTTTTTCTTTTTGTCTTTACCACATTCATTTGCACTTTTTGCGTAACTTTCCTTGTCGACATTTGCACAAGTGAATAATCAGATTACTCATTTCAGATTTTTCATGTGCATGTAGAAACCGTCTTACTGTATAAATGAAGACACAAACACAAATGGAGCTCATTCAGCTTTTTGAATGGATAATCGAATCAAAACCAGAGCAAAATATGCAACTGGATAAAGTAACATTGCAAACAATAAAGTCAGTATTTATATGCACATGTTTAGGGTTATCTGGGGCACAGACTTTAAAAAAACAAAATGTTTTATTCCATTTCTGTGCTGTAGTGAGGGCACACTGCCAGCTCAGTCCCTGTTATCTTTGCCTCCGTCATCAGAGGTATAATACTCCCCACAATAGAAGCATAGTCAGACCGGACTGGACTGGACTGAAATGTACAACCCTATCACAGTGTCACGAGTGTTCATATCTCCAGTGGTAAATATACTTTTCCTGTGTTAGAACTCCAGTGTCATGCCTCTTCTCTTTCTCTCTTGGACTACTACAATTTATTCTACAGTCACACCTTTTAATCTTTAAGCATGTCAAGTACTTTTAGAAGTGTAATAATATGAATCTAAGAAGTTTTATTAGAGGCATTTCACTTCCCAAGATCATTTCAGTGGAATTAACAGAGTATAATGTTTTTGTTCCACATCTTTCTAAATTCTAATAAATCCAACATGTTCAAAGAGCAAGAAACAGCAAGATTTTATAGTAACCCATAGTCTGTTTAAGTTCAGTAAAAGGCCTTTTTGTTCAGCTTCCCCAGTAGCAGATAAGGCTAAAAGTTGCTATAGAAACACAGCCACCTGGAGCCAGAGTCCAATTTAAGAAAACCACAAAGTCAACATGGACGTGCGCTGTGCTCGGGGGAGAAAGAAGGAGAAAAAAGTTGTGATTATGTGGGCCATAATCAGAAGTCAAAATATATAAAGTCCGGGGCTCTTGGATAGTGTGACACATCGCCATTAATTTCCATCAGTTGAGGTAAACTCGGACTGTAGGGCGCACGCACGGCCCCGATGACACATTTACACTATTATAGTATATATAAGGTAGGACTGTCACTACTGCAGAAACTCTATCCTTTTATTTATCCAAGCCAAGGCCAAGTCCTGCTATGGGTACATGCTTCCTCTAGTGCTAAAATCAACCACATCTTTTGGTCCATAACATTAAAGCTAATATATGCAGAGGGCAGAGAGAAAGTCGCAGAGCTCAGACAGTCTAGAAAGTCCAGTTTTGTCCTCCACATACATCACATACACTGTAGGATTTTGAATGGGATGATATTAACATGACAAAACCAAAGGGAGATGATTAAACTTTCACTTTAATAAAGACTGTTCCGATTTAACAGTGATTAACCCAGTCTACTCAATAATCGCGACATGCTTCACTCATTTCCTTATTTGAGAATCACCACATTGCAAGTGAAACGATACTATGGTGTGTATATATAGTACACATACATTTGGGTGTCTTTCAAACTAATGTCAGGTTACTTTATGAAAACACTATTTTTATTCTGACATCTGTGAAAAGCATGTCTGAAATATGTTCGCTGTCAGACAGGATTATCATTTATATGGACATTGACAGCTGGGTAAAGTTTTGTGAAACCACTTGCTCCTCTTTTCATGACACGTGCCCTTAAGCTCAAGTTCACAGACAAAATCATGTCATTAAACGCACCACAACAGCGATGGTAATGTCATTAATAGTGCACAACAACCACACGCCGGGTTACACAGGGGCCTGTCTCATACCAGGGTCAGACGTTCACTGTTGCAGCTGCAGGTTTGAGGTTTTTTTTTTAGGTATCTGTACTTTACGTAAGCTAATTTTACAGTAGGTACTTTTTACTTTTACTTCATTACATTTTTGAACAAGACTGAAAAGTAAAAAGTGCTTTTCATATGATTTGAGGGGTTGTTTTTACCATGTTTGTGGAAACATTCTGACTAAAGTGTCCGAGTTCAAGCTTTATCTTTCCGCAAACTAAAATAAATACACAAAATTCATAAGAAAAAATCTGAAATGTATTTGTATTGCAACTGTTGACCAAATATGTATCATTTTTAAGCAATATCACTACATTTAACACAACAAATTAACAACAGTTGTGTGAAATATGTTTACTTTTGACTCTCTAAGTACATTTTTGATTGAGTATTTTAAAGTGAGATTTTTTTCATGCGATACTTTTACTTTTGCTTGAGTTTTTACCTCTGTATCTGTACTGAACTGAGTACTGTACTTCATCCAACACTGCTTATTTTATACACACCTTTTACTTTTACTACTAATTTTATTTCTGGTTTTGTGAATTTTGTCCATTGACATCAGCCATAAATCTTTTTTTTTTTTTTGGAATCTCATTGCTTCAGAAATGACCTTGCATCTGTATTACAATTTTATGCTGTTTTCTTATATTTCCTTCAATTAAAAAAACAACAAAAAAGAAAACACACACAACACACATACAACAACACAGTATCCAGTTAAAACTCAACAACACAACACTTTTTTCACGACTTAAAGTCCCTCACAAACAAAATAAAAAGAAAAGTGTGCAGCAATCAAATCACTAAAACCTTAGAATATAAAAAAAAAAAGATCTTTGAAGAGCATGGGTGCCGTGTGTAAACTCCTGTCAGCAGAGTGGTTGAAACATGACAAACGTAATCCATGTCTGCACCCAAAGCTGTCATCACAACTTGTTCAAATTGATAGTCATTTTGTCTGAAGAAAAGCCCTTTGCACTTGCTCTGCTGGCGCGGCTGACTCCTCTGGTGTGGTATCTGTCCAAAAACAACTTGTGTGAGGTGGGCGCGTGCTGCTGCCTGACACTGGGATTATAGGTGGTGTGGCGGGTGAGGAAAGCTGCGGTTTACGGCCGAATATCTGAGAAATCCATTGTGAGCTTCACCTTTTCTGAATTAGCGCTCCCCTGAATTATTTGCCACTGGGAGGAAGTGGCGGCTCCCTGCTCGGTTACTGGGTGCTATATGTCAGACAGACTGGTGCTTTATAGGCATGTACACATCTGTAATATGCATTTTCCTGATAGCTATTTGGTTGTGATGCAATGAAGAACAAATCAAGTGGTAAAAAGTTGTGGAAGGTGTCCCTGTGTGTCGTTGCTAGGTTTCCTCATGGACACAAGCATAATGTGCAATCCAAATGACCGATCTACCCCATCTATTTACCAGCAGAAACCATACAAATTTAAAGTTTTGTCATATTTCTGAACCTACTCTACAGGTTTTATTAATTGCTTCAAAAATGATTTAAATTATGGTCCAAGTAATTATTTAAGTGTGATTTTTTTTTTTCTTCTAGCAGCAGTCTCCAGTCAGCTCATACAAGTCTACATTTAGCATGCAAAGTTTGAGCTGGCTGTTTTTCTTTGCTGTTTGTGAATACGTCACTGCATGTGTTAGGGAGAACCTGGTCAGTGTGATACGTGTATGGATTGTCATGACGTGTTTGGAGTGGCTCACAACACATTGTAAAGCGTATCGCTCACCCAATAAATCCTCCTACTGGGAAAACACGGCATGAGATATACGAGTACTTAATGAATGCGCGTGGAGGTGGTGTAGCAGTGGACCGGACTAGGCCTGAACAGGGTGCTAGGGTTCAGGGGGTCCTATGGGAGAGCGGTGGGCATGCTAGCTCTGACACAAGGCCCCAGTCACAAGAGGGTTAATTGTGGCTGTTTAAAAAGCACATGTCGTTAAAGCGCCATTGGGTGGAAAGGGCTCTATTTATACACGGCGGAGGTAATGAGGTGAAATTATTCTGTCCGACAGAGATGGGATGTGACCGCAGCGCCTTGTGGACGCTTTTGCTTTACCTATACCCACGCATAATGTTTTGAGTCCAAATACGGACCACCGACACTTGTTAATTAATTCCCATTTACATACGAGCAGCTGTGGTTTCCATTGCAGCCTGAAGCCTTGTCACAGCAGCACCACTGACTGACTAATTAATGACTCCCCAGATGCAGCAATTAAATGGAAATGAACTTAATAAGTGTGGACCAGGCTTTTATTACTAATGTTTACACATGTGTATGTAAACACAGCTACGCACAGAGCAGGGCTTTCCTCTGACCTGGTTCCTCTGACAATGTGAAACCTTCTACTGTGGAGATTGTGTCTAACGCGCCCCACTAGAGGGAGCAACTCCACAGGGATCTAAAGTGAAGTAATCTGAATGTCTTTATAAACAGATGGCTCCCTAACCTTAAAATCATATTGTACAGTGACAGTAAAATATAGTCATCTATTTACATATATACTTGGGCTATCCTATATTATCCTTAAATGTTCTATATTCTGTTAAATCGATTGCCTGACCAGCCAGACCCTTCTACTTTCTGATCCTCTTTGTAAAGTATTGTAAAAGTTTGTGGTTTTGGCTGGCTAGGCAACTAAATTGATGCATTCCAACTTTGAAGCTTGCCAGCTATTGTTATTGGCCTAATTTGAAATTCTTCAACCTTCAGAGCACCAGCACGAAGCTAGTCTGTGTTTTGTATTAAAAATAATGTTTGAAATACTTAATATTTGGAAACACCAAAACTGAGGTCAGCGGATAACAGTTTTAAAAATCCTTTAGTGCATAGGATCTTTTCCAATTTGAGATAGATAGATATGGCTAAAGTATGCCTTTTTGTAACATTTTATTTTAAAAGCTCATTTAGCATCAGTGACTGTTCACATACTGTGGGCCCTGATTCCAGAGAGCCGAGGGCTGAGGCAAATCGGTCAGCGGCACCGCCCTGCCTCTCCACCGGCGTCTGCTTACGCTCCAAGGAATGAGGTGAGATGGCAGATATACTGTACACTCTGACTGCCCATCTCAGTATTATGAAAATCTGACTTTTCATAAATGTTCATTCAATCTCAAACTGAAATCTGAGCTGTCTGCGGTGTGAAGTGGGTGAAAGCCTAAAAGGTGAAATTGCCAACTAAAATGTACTACTAGTTTGGCCTTTTCATTCTGGGATTTCCACAGGGTGAGGCAAAGACCAGCTCGTGGATATACATGTCTGGATTGAATAATTTGCACACAGTAGCTCCATATAGAAATAGATATTCATATGTGCGTACAATTTGGCCAGTTTTTCTATGACATTTCAAATGTCTTGTGAGATATTTCATTACGTGTGCGTTTGATTTAAGTGCCTAGCCTCAGACAAACCCCCTCTAATGGTGATATAGTGCCTTTGTGCAAATATTCTTCTTGGCTCTATCTAGTGCTGTGCCTCTTCATGGCTTTTCCAGAGAGAGGATGACCTGCTGTCCTCTAAAGGCTGGAGGCTGTGAGGTGCATTTCACACATAGCAAAGCATCCTTAAATACTCAGTTTAAACATTTGTTTTTGAAATGTCTATGAAGTTGGCATGACTGAATTGCAGTACTGTTTGCTGCCATGTGACCTGCAACAAAGACATTAAACATCCTGACCAAGCCTACAGCTCAGGATCTGGAGATGGAACCCACTGCCTTGTGGCTGCTCCCATTGATCTCAATCAACTTCATCATCAAAGGATGGGTCAAATATAGAGAGCGAATTTCCCTCTGGGGATTAATGAAGTATACTTAAACTTACTTAAATGGTATGTTTATCATTCTTACATACATTTATACAATTGATTTAAATTAACTGATATACATCTAACTGTTTAGTTGTATTGTCTGAAAATCAGATTTGCACAATCCAGAGACAAAAATGCTGATTCTTCAACCATTTGTCTCCACCATTTTTGAGGGGAGCTTGTTGCACATTGAGTTCCCTGTGCATCTCAATTAGACCACGTTTCATCATGACTGCCTCCAATAGAAGCTTTGTTTACCAAACGGTGCCATGGCCTTTCGATGGGAATCCCAGACCTGCAGCTGGAGTTATCATCGTCTGCGTTTGCGTGGCACCCGCTGTGAGCACTGAGCATCATGGGAACAAATTCTCCCCATCATTTCCATAAATTTGACTAATGTTCCTCTTTCCCACTTTGGTGTGGGCCCCTCAGGAAGGACACAGGGATAAATGCGTTTATCCTGACATCTCAGACTCATCAGTTAGGCCCAAATGTGTTTCTGGATTTACAGTGGTTTGATGATGAGTATGAGGTTGTGAAGGTAATATGAGACCAACAACTGGATCAGAACTTTAATGAGATGACTTTAGCAACTTTCAAAACAGATGCCCATAAACACCCACATAATCTAGTCCATTTTGTTTGTCATTTTTTCATATCAACAAACTCTTCTTTTTGTACTTTCTTTTTCCATTTTTGACTACTGATTTAATTTGGATATAGAAGTCTTACAGTTCACCTCTGGACAGGGTTAAGAACTTCCCCAAATATGATCCAACAGCACTGTCCCACTTTGCAGCAGTCCGTGTGAGGCCTCCATTGTGAACATGATGAAAGAGAAAGTGCGTAATGACTTTAGCAGTGTGTTGTGCCGTTGCTTCGTGCAGTATTTCTAGCAGGTGGTTTCAATGGCATATACAGGAATAACATATAGTATATAAAACCACTATAGGAGCAGTTGTTATGTTTTAAAGGACACGTTGAAGTGACTGGTACCCTCATCTAAAACAATGCCTCTGACGAGATTGGCATTTTACTCATATAGAGGCCTCTTGAAAGTGAGTTTTAAAGCATCATATATAAAGAACAAAACCCTGTTGTCCATGGCTTCTTGAAATCTTGTGAAATGAGGCATACCTGAATAGATAAATCAGATTGGCTGGATGTTCAGTGCAGTAGACTTTTCTCATGGAGTTAAATACGAAGCCACATGTTCTTAATGTCTTAGGGAGGTCAGCAACAATTGAACAGTTGCACCTGTATCTATATTGTCAGGTTTATTTAATACACAAAAATAAGAATATATAAAACAGGTTTCAAGAGCAATGCATTTAGTCACCTCATATATCATCAAAAGCTCTTTTTAAAAGTCTTTTTCAAATGGTTGGTACCTGATTGCGTTCTTTGCTTGCTCCCCAGTCTTGTCTTGACATCAGTGTGGCTCTATGAAGCTGTGGCATGTGCCCCGGTGATGGAGACTGACACAAACTCTATGCTTGTCAGGATGAGTAATAGCTTGGAGCAGCAGGTCTCACTATGGGGTGTTAACAATCCTGCTCTGTAAGACTAAAGCTGACAGACGGCCCCTCTCTGCACTATGTCGACATTAAGTAGCCCTTTAGATACTGGAGTGTGATGGTAGGGTGTCACTGTAGAAGACCCTTCAAGATGGCAGAACCAGATCTCCAGCCAAGCCATACATGTTAGCATCCACTTTTACGGGATGACAGTAGTTTAGGTAGAACAGTAGTGCCCTTTTATTCTGTTGTGGTGTCCTTCAGCAAAATACTTCACCCACTTTGCCTGTTTGAATGTGGTATAGACGTGGGAAGGTGCCTGAGGTGGTTGGAAAGACCGCTTAATCAGGTCAAACCCAGGGCAGCTGTGGCGTACTCCCATGTATAAAAAAATGAATTATAATATGAATACTTAATACTAATAAAAAACACTTTCAGTCATGTGAGGTGGACCTTCCCCTTCCAGTATGACATGGATTCCTTGAAGAAACTGTACACTGTAGACAGCCACCGCTTAAACCTCTTTGTTCAACGTCTCGGTGAAAGCTTATATGGCAACTTCCTCTTCAGACTAAATTCCTTTTCTGTGAATCTATCTTATTTTTCCCTTCAAGAACAGGTTTTGCCACATTTTTATTAGCGTCAGACACTAAAAATAGCTAAAAGTAAACATTGCATTTGACAGGGGCTTATTGGAGTATTTTTATTCTTATATTTCAACATTTGTGACAAGTAGTTCCACAGTCTCACCTTTGTGTTTACCTGGCCTCCAGTTGCTACTCCTGGTGTATAACCCAGGTGCCTATAGGTTCATTAAAAGGGTGTTAACCAATTAGTCACAAGTAGAAGCAGTAGATTCTGTGTCGCAACAGAGGAGAAGGCCTTTCCAAATGCATTTTATTTTCCAGGTGCGTTAAGCCACTTTTACACAGTGTGGCCAGAGCCTGCTTGTAAACAGCTATGTAGAAAGTGTGGGCACAATAAAATGGACCACCAGAATTTTGTAATGTTTTGTTATGTTTTTATCTGACCCTTTACTCATAAAACATCAACGGTTTATGTTTACATATACATTATACATTTTATTGTTCGAAAAATCTAGTCTCTTGTATTTATTTGTACACTTAAATACACAATTTGCTCAGTTTTAGTTTTCCATTAAGGGTGGCACAAGACTAGAGATCGAATAAAGAACAATATTTTTGGGCCCATATATAGTTCAAATTATGTAACTTAAATTTACTATAAACTGGCTCACAGTCCTTTTTTTTTACCACAAACATTTAAGAGAGCAGTGTATCACATTTAGTGCAGTTGTCTCTTCGTTTTAAAGTGTTAAAGTGTTGTGTATATGTACTAGGCAGCAAATCGATTAAAACAAAAAAAAAAAATACTGGCCTGTGCTGGAGATTTAAGGGACAACAACAAAATAGCCCTGGGTTTGTTTTGGGACTGGTTTGCGTCAGTGTGTTTGTGGAGTTAGATTTATGGAATTCCCTTGCGCGCGTCTATGTATAATAATATTTGACACACTTTGTTTGAATTAGAGTTAACCAATAAGAAGAATACACACGCAACAACTAGATTCCATCCCAGTAGCTATGGCTCTATTGGCTGGGAACCCCAATTAAAGCACATCAGATCACACACTGGACCCTGGGTGACAAAATGTCGAAAAAACTCACTGTACCAAATGGAAGGCATCACTCCATCTTCTATCTATATTATCTCAGATTTCGAATTCACCTTTTCTTTTGTTATGGTGTCGCTCTATGCTGTGTAATCTATTTGTTATGTGGATCATATTTCTTCAGGCAGCTGTTTCTGTGAGTCACCCAGCAATCTGAGGTTGAATATTTAACTCAATCAAAAAACATGAGGGCCTGAGGTCTTGGCTCAGTCCGGCAAAGTCCAGGAAAATCTCCACTGAACGTTTGTGATTAAGTGTCTTTATTTAAGCCTTCCAACCCAAATGAGCAATCAGAGCCAAGTAGAGGCCCAGAGCTTCCTCAAAATCATGTAACTGGAAGCACTTTAACATAACCGCTCGTCATCAGGTCTGTCCAGTCAGCTGGCACTCTAGTGAGTGGGAGCCATTTTGAAGTCCTCACGTGTGCCCTGTGAAATGGCATTCCAATCCAAACTCATCTAAATTTGTATGGAATGTAGAGGCATTATGGGCTCCGATGAATTCAGTTACACATATTGATGCCTTTCAAGTGATGTCATCAACTTTTCCCAACCCTTACAAAAAACATTATAGTCACAAGCTAGTGTAATCCAGCTCCTTTTGAGTAGGTCACACTCACCCTTTTTGGTGAAAATCAAATGCATTAACATCACCATGAATGTTCGTATTGATCACAGGTTCTATAAAATCTATTGTTTAAATTAATTTTATATTGTCTTGACTTTTTTGTATCTGGCTCTATTTCCTGACCTACTGTATGCATTAGGTCAACATGGTAAATGTGTGACTATGGTTATGGGCAAGTGTGACAAGGACCAAATGAGCAGACAATACAAAGTCAGAATGTCAGAACATATTGCAATTCAGTTTGTTGTTAAAATGTCAAGTGTCAGTTCATTTATAAAGTGCTTTTCATACACAGAATATAGAACATGAAAAAAAAAAAGCCCCAAGAGGTGATGATGCCCTCACCACCATGCACACATCCCTCCTATACACCCACCATTGACTTGCGTCCGCCTCTTAATTGCAACCATCTCTGAATCACAACTGCCACTGAATTGTGATCTCCCCTGAGTTGTGATCGCCATCCATGATTCATAGAGCCATACTTACAAACTTAACTCAATATTAGTTAAGTGCTTATTCCTCTCCTCTTGTCAGGCTTAGATTTTGCACTGTGTTTGCACAGCTCTGAGCTGTTGCATGTGGTGAACACACTGCCTGATTGGAGTCACAGCCCCATTCAACTGAATGACAGTTTGGATGACCCTAGAGCCAAAACTGTAAAATACACGGCATGGGTCTAATTATGTTTTATGATCAAGGACAAAATTCCAACCATTTCTGTCAAAGAAATGTTTTTTTCTCCCCAGTCCTACTGGTGGTGCTATAGCACTGAGCATTAATTGTGAAGTACGTGTCAGCCAGTGTGTAAGTGACGCAAATTTCAATCTGGTCGGACAAAGCATGTGCAGTTTTTTTTATGTTTTAATGTTTTGTTTTGGAGTCTTTGCCAACTGTGAAAATGCCCCATATCCATGATACATTTTTTTCATCTTCTCAAGCATAGAAGTCAGTCCCCAACTTCAAATCAGATAATGTTGACGCTGGAGTAGGGGGAGCTTTAGTGTACACTGCTGATATGATTATTAGCCCATGACATTCAGGCCAGGATCACGTAATAGTCATTGAAATCTGTGCTTTCTATGCCCATGCTAGTGCGGCGTCTTTGTGTTTCACAAAAACAGTGAGGAGTATCAAAATGAATTATATTGAATTTCAATATGTCTAGATGTGGTATACCACATCTGAGTCATTTGGACCAAAAATCTAGGACTGGTTTATTCAAGTAAAATTGCAGTCAAAGTGACATTGTAATTTCAATTGAATATGTCTGACGTCCTGTTCGTCTTAGGCAGTGTGTCATTTCATTTGTAGGCATGTCTCATGGAACTCTGTCAATGTTCTGAATTTTGTGAATTTATGCCAAAATTTGCCTGCCTCCTCTCACATAGGGGCCCACTTCTAGGCGGCGCTGTTGAGTCAGTATTTTATAAATTATTTTGTTGCGCTGATTGTTTTTATACTCCCACGTGAGACTTTTCATGGGGTCAAAAAGAAAATAATCACAAAGTGAAGAAACAATACCCCTCACCAGTAACAAAGTGTACACTTCGAACAGGTAGAAAGTTACAAATGTGCTTTTGCTTCCTGTTTTATGAATGAATCCTGGTTGTTGTTGCGCCGGTGGCCACAGTCATGTCTCCACCTGCTCAAATGTGAAATTCCCACATTCTCTCTGTCTAGGTCACATCACTAAACCTGATGAACTGATAATGTCAAGTTAGATCATGAAATGCCTTTATTTATTCTTACAAGATTCATTCTGATTACTTAGCATTTGTAGCTTAAATTACCCATGCCATTTTCTCTTTCTAGTTAACATAAATTGCCAATTTGCCAGAGGAGGGACATTCTGTTTAGGTAGACACTGGCTGGGCGGTGATCTACTATGAGCTTGGTCCAGCAGACATGTTAAATGTCTTATTTTTAGAAGCATTTTAAGGCGTGAGGTCAGAGGGAGTGGGCTGTGCATCATAGACACCTTAGAGTGGTTTGGTGGCACTCACATGTGAAGACCAGACCGGCTGCTCACAAAACAGACACTGAATGAATCACCTATGGGATATCTATGCATGTGCATGCTGTGGCCACAAGGGGAGCCAGAGGAGCATGAGGTGGATGAACTGGGGGAAGGGTAACTATTTACAAATGAATAGAAAAGAAAGGTCTAGAACTGGGATTATCAAACTTTTCACCAAGCACACCCTCACCTTTCTAACTATACACTTAAAATATAAACTAAATAAAAATGATTAAAGAGGATAAACACCTTAAGCTTAGAGCATAAACAACACAAGATCTAACCCTTTCCTGTGGAGGGTCCATCACCTGCTTTGATTAGAATGTTGTTACACAGCTCATATCTGGAGAGATTTCTCAAGATGTGTTAGCAATAATAAATAAATAAGTAAACTATTCTAAGCTATAATGTTGAATGTTCCAGGCAAAGAAGTTACGGATCCCACATAAGAAAATATACATAATGCACCTTTCATCTAACTTTCAACCCTCAGAACCACTGGCAAAAATAAATGTCACCCCAGCAACAGAATTTAAACAGGGACGAGGGGGGATCTACATCACTTTTTCTTTTTCTTTTTTTTTTTTTTTTTTTTTTTTTTTGCATAAAGTCTAATATATTTCAAAAAATATTTGTAATGCCACAATAATGTCAACTCAGAAATTCACCAGTGGTGAGTGACTTAAGCTGCTGAGAGATGCTGTCCTGACCTGTATAGACTATGTGCTTGTACATGTGTGCACTGGGACATATTTTTCATTAACACGCGCCTCGTCTCCTATTTCTTAGAATGCAGCAGCACGTGTGTGTGTCTGTATGTATGTGTGTGTGTGCTCTGAGCAGGTTCAGACAGCCCCACTCTCACAACACACTAACCTGTTTAACTCACCCGGCGCCTGGATCCCTGATGGGGGGTGCTTTTACTGCTCCAGCCCCTAAAACAAGCTCTCCGGCAGCCGCAGCGGTCAGCAGCCCAAACCAAGCCTCCATTCACCTCCGCGGGCCAGCTGTTTATTTTCAGAAGCATTAGAGGAAACACTCGGCAGGGCTTATCAGATCCAAACAGTCGCACGTCTTTGTTATTTTACACACAAGCCTCCTCTCAAGCCGCGCTCATTTTCACTAATTGTTTTCGTACTTTGGCGGTGAAATAACACGACGGGCTGCATTTAACACCAGTAGTAAGAGAATCCATCAGTGTAAACAGAGCAGATACAATGCACAGTGGGAATCTCAAATGTTGTTTTATGTGTGGAAAGGCCAAGGCTGTAGCTTTATACAGGCATTAGGAACACTTGTCTAACTTTGGTGGGTATGTAGTGTTCATTCTCCACAAAAAATCAAAATACTGTGCATAATAACATCATTTTAGAGCTGCCATCTTAACAATAATAATTCCAGTATAACAATTCCAGTTCAAGTAGCTTGTTTGTTGGTTTGGAGGAAGTTTTTTGGTCAGTATTGTCACTGGCAAGTTTTGGAGCAAGTACCATTTTGGTCCTTGTTGAACTTGTTCTTTCTCCATGTGATTAAAAGCAACCAAATCTTGTATAATTTCTTCTCCAAGAATATTTCCAAAACAATGGTGTAACTTGAGACAGTATGATATAAGATTTTAAGATGCAGAGTCTATGTTTTCAGTTATATTTGGTGTTTGGTGTTGGAGAGGTGAAGAATGCAGAGGATGTTGTGACTTTCTTTGTAATTCCCAGGGTCAACATAGGGGCAGTGTTGCTCTGTGAGGGACATGGGCTCAAAGGGTGACACACAGCTGGGTCATAGTGTTGGGTGAATCACACAAACCACTCATTAATGGACAAAAAGGGGACATGTTGTGCAAAATTGACTTTTAGGAGCTTTTAACCATATTATAATTGTTTTTCCTTCTCATTTACCCTCTTGGAGTTTATTTAGAGTGATTCATGCAAGTCTGTGTAATTTATATTTTCCTGCACAGCGCTCAGCTGTGATGACGTTTACAGTGACGTAGCATAAAGAAACAGAAATCTGCACCTCAGTTTTAAAGTAACAGTAACACTCACTAGCTTCAAATTATTGTCATAACTTTTACTGATGAGTTTTACATTATGGATGGATGTTTAAATAATTTAAATATTTTAAAACTATATTAAACCAAGAGATGAATATTTGGTCATATTTTATATTTACTGACCATAGACTGTATGTATAAATGGACATTGCTAACCTGTGTTCCAAATAGGAAGTGAGCATGGCGCGCTTCCACCTCCATCGACTCACTTTATATTAGAAAACTGTAACTACTGCTGTCAGACTCATCACTTTGGTCTTAAAATGTTCATATTAACCAGCTCTACATGATCTTGGTATTTTTTATTTCACTATTGTATCTGTAAATCAAGATATGAATGTTAAAACAGACAAATTAGGTGCCTTTTCTCCAAAGTCGATCGTGAGTTAGCGACAGGTTTGTTGATTGGCTCTTTGGTTGCTATGATGCTTGCAGTCGGAATTCCAAATATGGAGCTCAGCTCTAAATTTGCCCCTATTTTACTAGCCTCGATGAGCTTAATGTGACTGGAGTCGAACGCTATGGGTGACATTACACTCACTTCTTTATACAGTCTATGTTACAGACACAAACCAATATATTTCTTTCAATACAAAAATTGGTGCATCATTTCAGCAGATAAGAGATAAAACATTGAAATAAACCCTTTCTGCGTGCCATTTGCCCTCCTTTATAATAGAAGCCATAGTTTTTGGATCTAGGAATGTGTACCCCTTACAGTTTGTATTTAGTGAATAATATTTGCAGCCCCTCAAACCTGACAGCACCAGCTCTGCTCAGATGTATATCAGCAGACAGGCTCCAGATCTCCGGTCCACGTCCTAGTGCCAGCAGGAGCTCTCTAGATGGACTCTGCAGCTCGGCCAACATCGCCATAGAATAAACACGAACCAAATCCTTCCTGATCAACATTCGTCACGAGCATGTCACTGTAATGCACGCACTTCATCTCACAGAGGGTGAGACACAATTTAACCACTATTCAGTGTAAACGTGTGGTGTGACCTGTACACAATCAATTGGCTTTTGAAAACTACTACGATATATAAAAAGTAAACTTCAAACTCTGATAACTTTTTTGCTAATTAAATCTTAAAGTGCTCTTCTTAATGCATTCCCTCATTCATCCAGAAAAGGTCCTTAGTACTGTTACTTACTACTAATAAAGCATAAATTAAAATACTTGTTCTGCAAATACTTAATCATTGAAAATTTGGCTTAATGCCTCCACACACATTTTAATATGCTACTTTTGTACATATGCTGTGGCAGACATAGCTTGACTAAAAGTTCCCACAGGGCTTGTAACTTATTGTAGAGGATTGAATTTCAGCTATAATTAGCCACACAGACCAATTTATTACTCTGATTGAAAACTGTGAAAAAGCTAGCATGGTCTGAGCCCCTGCATTAAGATATAATGTTGCCGTTTTAATTTGGTTCACATCACTTGACTGGCAAATGTGTCAAATATCCAATTATTAGCAGTTCAGTTTCTCTGTATTGAACCAGCTTAATGAGGCGGAAAATACGACTGAATCACTTTTTTATTGAAGTTTTGGGACTTAAGTTCAGTTAATACTCCGACACAAGTTATAACTACCATTTATGATCTGAAGAATTATTATTTATTCATTTTCCCAGGACTAATGGGTTTAAAGTATTCATAGCTTCCACTTAAGAAAATGAGAATCTCTCCTTTTTAACCTAAGCCTAGATCATGTATAAACCAACCGAGGCTGAACCGGGTCAAACCAGGCCTTAAGTAGTTTTATAATTTTACTTCCTGGTTGGACAGCGCAGCAGATGTTAAATATGTTCACAATATAAAGTAATAGTTATTATTCGATAAATACAAATAACTGACAATTTAAATTTTTTTTTAATAAGTAATTAAGCTACCAGGGGAAAAAAAAAGTGATTTGTGTGTACATTTTGACATGTATAGAGAGATATCATTAAGAATTCAGTGCTACTTCCAGTAATTTTCAACCATTTATGAATGAAAACCAGACATGTGTACTTTTATTGTAATAAACTCCCCCCGCGTCCTGTGAAGAGGCCCATATAACACCACCATTACCTGCCCCGCACCACAGGTTGAGACCCTCTGCTCTGTGTCATTGTACCGTCCAGACCTGAACAGGGCCACAGTGTTCGTCCAGAGGTTAGCACACAAACTGGGCTGGAGACAAGTGTCCTTTTGAGGGAGAGTCGTTTTCTCCTCTCTGTTTAAACACAGGTGTTGATCCAGTGAAAATGACTGCTCCACGTCCCTCCCTACGTTTGCTTGTTTTTTAAATATGAAGTGAGTACACTGAGGCAGGCCCTGTGGACACTCCAGCAATTGTCAAGGAGTATTTAAGTACTACTACCACAACTACTACTACTACACCCCACCCTACCATACGTACACACGGTTCAGTTAACGTTTTAACAGTTGGGTCGTATGAGTTTGTTATGGGATTACTGTTTGCACTAGTGTATGCAAAGAGGCCACGTTATGACACGGTTCAAAGCCACTTTGAACTGTTGTGGTTGAATATCCAAATGTATTTAGAACAAGAAATAACTATTTTTTTCTGTCTGGTTTTTAAATTTGAGAAAATAAATCCCTTCTTTATGGACAGTGGCAATTACCGTGTTTATTTTATTTTATTGCAGTTCAGATTAATCCTTCACTTATAGTTTTTAAACATTTTCATTCATTCATTTCATAGGATTGTAATGATGGTGTGATTTTAATGTCTTTCTTATTCTGTAAAGCACTTTACTTTGTGTACAAATTATGCTATACAAATAAACTTGCCTTGATGCTGGTGGACTATAAAGTCTAAGAATAGATTCACATTCTGTATTTTCGTTCGTTGTTGTGCTGTAATAAACCATATGTTGTTAATAATACAGTATTCAGTGCATAAGTGTCATGGCCAGTGGAGCAGGAGATGGGCACACAGATGCCGGCTGACAGCTGTAACTCAGCAGACACACTACTCCTGCCTCCAGCTACAAATTCTCTTCCTTGGCCTCTGGAGATACTCGGCCACTATCAGATAATGTGTGACAATGGACAATGGTCACCTATTAGCAGTTTGCCACTGTGAATATGTAGTATACTGTTTATCATGAGAATGCCCCAACAGCTCAAATTGGTGTAGAAAAGATTGAGACAAGTTAGGACACAGTACTGAGCTTAGTGGATAAAGTCTTTTCCTAAATATTTCTCTCAGTTGTTTTTTTTTTGGCCTAGATAAGCATTAACACTTATATATGCATATGGGTGGGGGATGTTAAATAATATGATCACAATTCTTATTATGGATATTAATTTCTTATTTCAAGTTCATCTCAAAATCATAATTTGGCATGACACTTCTGGTTAAGCAGGAATCCCATTTATTTCAATGGAGAATTTGAGAAAAGTTTTGCTGGTAAAATATGAAGTGTTCTGTGTTCATGAGACCCACAAGTCAACAATGGACCAATGCTCTGGGAGGCTTTAAAATGGCCCTGTAGTCTCCATAGAACTTATCGGCAGCCCCTTGTAAATACAACCCAAATAATGATTGTGGCCTACAAACATCAATGCTATGATGCTTTTGATTCCGTATGTGTTTCCTTTTTTATCAGCCATCTGCAGTCTGAATATTTTTCCTTCCAAACGGCTTAAGTGCTAAAATACTTTACTTTATGATTGTGATCATTGTGTATGTAAATGTTGTTTGTTCTGTTTGCTCCCCCAATAGTGTCGGGCCTTCTTTATAAGGGACGTTTGCATGTCGGAAGCGACACCTGTCACTATCTCTACAGGTCTGCCCTCTACATGTTTACACTTCTGATCTGTTGACGTTGGGAAGAAAACGTATGTACGTTGTTAAAATCTTTAAAGAATAAGAATGCAGCAGTTACTGTGTAAACATGCTACTGGTGACTAAGACCAGAGCCGTACACAAGGTGAGGAGAAACAGCTCATTGTACAGAGTTGACACACGAGTCGGGCGTGCACATACAGTTACCGCAGCATGTCTTAGACTCATTGTCTTATATCAAAGGGAAGTCGCTTAAGGAGAACATGTTTTTCTAATGTTTTTTGTTTGTTTGTTAAATGAGCCTCTCTGTATTTAATCACCTGTATATTGCTGGTTTTACTGTTGTTACACACGCTTTGTCATCCTCAATGATAGATACCATTATTTTATTGTATTATTTATTTTCTTTTCAAACCAGTACAAATGATCCACAACATTTGTACCAACGAGAACACTTTTTTTTTTGCAGTATACAACATAAAGATAATATTCATCAGTTCCTAATTTTTTTTTTATTAAACTTTGTATTAAATGTATTTATTTTTCTGCCTTATTTTCAGTACTAGCAGTACCTTGAATATTTTTGTACCTCAGATGCACTTTTTAACCATGATATGTAGCAAGTACCAACCATTACAACTATCAAAGGAGTTCATTGAGACAAAAGATATTTTATTGACCAAATGAACTTTTGTACAGAGTTGTAATTCCTGTCTTGTGTTGCCATATATTAACATTGAGTACATTAATATTGCTGAGAAGACAATATTTGATAAATGCAGATCTCAACTGAAGCAAAAACGACAGTGTGACACTAATAGTTTCTACAGGTGATGGATTATGAAAACAGAAGCATTTCCATAGTCGTATCCATATGGCTTTGGAGTTCCCAAATTATTTAGTGTTGCCTTTCACCTGACTGCCTGAGTATACCCCCTTGAGTCTTCCACATCATTGCTCATTTTAAAAGACAAAATTAGCCACAAAATATGAGAGGAAACATTAGGCCAATGAAACAAACATTGATAATTTGATGTCTGCAAAAAGACTCATATTAAAGTGGATATCCCTCTCCCTCCATAAGTTATGTATTTTCCACAACACACAGAAACAGGTGCATGATTTGTTGTTATCCTGTTTGTTTATGCAAAATCTGCCCCTACACAGTATAATCACAAATGTACCAGTGGCAATATAAGTGTTCCAGCCGACACGCTTTGTAATGCACAAAACCCGAGACTCATGTGTGCACTTTCTGTTATCTTACAGCGTTTTGCATAGATATCCAAAAATTTGAATGTTTCCTCACTAGTGCAGCGAGCGTCCCAAAATGACAAAAACACACCGCGAGCACGCACGCTTTGGCATCATTATTCATATTTGTGGGTAAGCAAATGTTAGTGCTATAATAATGGCAGATAATCCAACACGAGTGAATAGAAACCTTTTTTAAACTTATTCTAGTGTTACCTGAAAACCGACCCATAGACAAAATGAACACACACATACAGAAAACAGCGACTTGTATCTAATTGTTGTCAGAGAATGTCTTGTCATTTAAAATTACACGTATAAAAGTATATGTGTAACAGTAAACTCACAGATAGTAGTATAAATGCAGTGTACAGATCCAGAGGAATGTATGGAGACTTGTTAGTGACAAACAGAGGATAGATGGTGAAGCCAGCTCGTCCAAGAATGTGTGTCTTTGATGTGAGGATTACAGCTCTCATCCCTCTGATCCACAGGCCTCTGGATCCTGTCGGCATCTGTCACCAAACACAGATTTTATCAGCCACGCCAATCTAACCTGCAGAGAAACCGTACAGGTCGCCTTGGCTAGTTGTCCCATGTTTAATTTTAGTTAATGTTGTAGTAGTTTGGAAGGAAAAGTAAGAAAAAAAAAAACTGTAAGTCATTTTAATTAATTCTATACTCCAGAAAACTAAACCCAAATGTAAAGTGCTTGTTGTATCTGGCTGTAGAAAAGCAAATTAATGATAGTTTCACTGTTTGATGATGCTGCCAATAACGTTGCATAACTGTTAAATCATGATGCCTTTTCACAATAATAATGACGCTAAAAATGTATATAATAACATCCCAATATAAGATACAATCACCAGGACTCCTCAACACTCTGTGCAGAGCGTCTACCATCGCAGGGTCCACAGGAGAGCTGCCTCCATCGTCAAGGACTCCACCCACCTCCAGCATGGACTATTCACGCTCCTGCCTTCAGGCTGGAGGTATAGAAGTGTGAAATGCGGGACAACCAGACTCAGGAACTCTTTCTTTCCAACAGCCATCAGACTCTTGAACTGTTGATTGAACTGCAATAACCCTCCCTCCTAGACATCGACTTTTACTTTGCACATGATATTTGATTCTTTACCTTATCATTTATCTATTTTATACCAAATTGTCTCTATACTTTGGCACCCAGTGTGGTCTGCAAAGTAAGAATTACATTGTATAGACGTGTTTCTTTACTGTACATATTACAATAAAAGCTTTGAATCTTGAATCTTGAATCAAAATACGCAATTTTGGCCATACACATAAAATACCTTTATTATAGAAGTATGACAATTGGACATAATCAAATGCTTTAATATTTGTAAATGTAAGATTTTCCTATCCACCTGCTGCACCTTAAATACAGTACTTTTGCGACTGTAAACCTGCTTTGTACTTCCAGATCCCATGCAGATCTTTGTGAATGAGATGGTCCCTGTGGTGGAGCAGACGGCCCTCGGTGTGGTGGCTGATAGACAGGCTGTTTTGCATGAAGTTCAGACAACATTCCTCTTATGGGTGAGTCACCGCTCTCTGTTCTCCTCTGTCCCATACTCAGTTAATGGCTCAACAAGTTTAAAGGAGAACGACAGCCTTCTTTTCTCTGCAGAATGCTCCACAAAATAAAACATACCCTCCGCCAGAAAACGCTCATAGTGCATCTTTAACGTTAATCAAGTGTTTAACTACCAAAGTAAGAGATGTTCTGCAAAGTGAGACGCATTTATTCCACTTCAGTTGGACAAACCTTAATGCAACTCGGAGACAATAATGACAGGCTTTTGGTGTTTCATGTGTTTTAAATTTCCTCCTTTACATGACCACGCAATGAGCCATTTCCCCACAAGTCCCACAGAGTTTATGGAAGTGCCAGTTGGAGGCTCAAACTCTTACCCAAACACCAGGAAATCAAAGCGGGTTTATAGCTTGATTAAAGTGCACAAAGCTTAGATAGCTCGTGTGTGATTGTATTACAATTCACACTGGAAATGTTTAAATCTATTTAATGATTTCTTGCTGCAAAATCTTTCCTGTCATCGTCACGTGTCATAAAAGAGAAACAGATCAAGTTACATGATAGACACGATAATTATACTTGTGCCCGTTATGAATGCACATGTCTTTGTACATTTTAATTACACCGGGGCATTCACAGTTGATATGCACATGACAGTTTTATTCATGCTGTTTTGGAACATTATTACAGTAAAATGGCATCTACATCAACATCTTTACATGATTGTTCTAAAAGCTAGTTTTAAAATACCAAAAATGTCTTTCTTAATCATCAAAATCAAATTTAAATCAGACTGAGATGCAGACTTCTTACGTTATTAAATACAGTCAAATTAGCACCACGCATTTAACGTTTTACCAAGAGAGACCTCCACCAGAATGTACCTCCACCCTTTTTCACTACTTGACTTTATAAATGACTTAATGACATTTTCTATCAGTTGCTTCCCTTGTTTATTGTCTGTCAAAGCTCATTAAAGGTGATAAAGCTAATTTCTAATTGTTTAGAGTGAAGCGATTCAAACACATTTAATCCATAGATCGTCATTATTTCTGGTTTGATATTGACTAGCTTCTCTTCTGCCCGCTTGAGTAGATTAATTAGCATTTTAAAACATGTTGTCGTAACCAAAAATGTAATGGTTAATATTAGAAAAAATAGTTTGGGCTTGTCTTTAGCGTAAAACAATGTCAACCTTTTGTAAACAGCAGCTAGGAAACAGTGGACGTTGGTGGGATTTTGTCATGGTTACTGTTTACTTTTAGGGACCTGTGGATGGAGGTAAGTCATGTGAGGATCCTTCTGGTGGAGGTCTGCAGGCAGGGTCTCTAGGTTGAGGTCTGCAGTCAGATTCCTCTCACAAAAGGAGGTTGCTCTGCGGATGAGTCCTCCTACAATTAAGTTATGGTTACAAACAGAAGCAGAAACAGCGGTTGGCTCTCTGTATTTTTGATATATGGCATAAATATTAAAGAAAACCTGGCTCAGATCTGTCAATAACATGAAAGACACAAAAAAACATGTGGTATGAATTAACAAAAAATAAATAAACACATTAACACAGTTATGCTGTGTGAAAATCCTTTATTACAGAACGGACAGACAAAGTGTTTCGACACTAGCTCGTATTTATCAGGGCAATCTGACTGACTGCAACTCTGTGTACATCATTTGGTTATATTAGCAAGTCCACCTATCTGTTTTTTATTATCTTTCTGGCCACACGCTTGTAGAGCGCCTGTAGATCACACCCTTGACCCGCTGATGCACTCTTTTTGTCATTGTTTTTTTTTCAAGTAAATAAACAAGTTAGAACGTCATGACCTCATGTGAGATTTATGTGTAGTTTAGGGTTAGTACAAGTAAGTTAATTTAACAATTATCCATTTGCTTGATTTACTACACTTCAGGACATTCAAAGAGGCTTCACAAAACAATAACAAAATGGAAAATCAGCATATTAATAACTGTTTATTCAATGTGTCAGATGATCTGATGTGCTCAAAAAGGATTTGCGCCCCTGCATATATAACTGTTCATTGTATCTCAAACCTAAACGCGATTTGTGATTTAGTATTTGTCTCTCTGACCCCTAAACACATCCATTTCCTCTCTCCCCTCCCACTCATTTGACCTCTGACAAGTTGGGTCCTTATTGATTCCTTGGCATTGAACTTGAATCTGGGGCCCACAGAAACGACAATCAAAGAGCCATTGTGTGTGTTGAAGACAGATTGCAGACCAAACAATGCTTGTTCACTTTCCCTCATTTTAGCCATTCATTGGACAAACCACTTGTCCAGGGGCTGTCTAAGGCTTTTTGACTCATTCTGTTCCTGAGGAATGCAAGCATTTCCTGTGCATGGATGTCCTATTTGTCTGACGGATCACCGGATGATAACAATCTTAACTTATGGCTCTTAGTGTAACCCAATCAGTGCAGGAAGTTGGAGCACTTCCCTGATCATCTCCCTGACCTAAGAAGTTAGTGGAAATTTGTATTTGCATAAGTATATGCCATCCTTTTCCATCTTCTAAAGCTATATTTATTCCTAACTGGACTGGGGACTTCCAAAGAGGAGTTGTTGCATATGTATGATAGTAAGATAACAATAGCAGTAGCAAAGGTAATGTCATTACCAGCACTGGAAGAACAGAACATGCAAACTCAAATGGAAATGTGTGTACTGAAATGGAAATGATTATGAATGGTTGAGCTAATTGAACAAAGTGACGGACAAAATGGCTTTTAGCCCTTAATGATAGAGAGCACATATCAGGCGGATTTGACCTCAAGCGCTGTTTGATTAAGAAATCCATTCAGTGATTTGAGTGGCTGTAAACATGCAGCATCTGAATACCATTATAATTAGTGAGTGAGGTAAACAGTGACTTGGAGAACACTGGGGTTCACATGCTTCATTAAAACCAGTGTTGTTCCAGAGGGCTTTATTAACAGGGGCTGCCCATTTGGTCGAGCTACTGTAAATATACACATTAATGAATATGGCCAGGAAGGTGTGGGAATGAGCCAATCCAGCATTATGGGATGTGGTGAGAGGTGGAGGTAACAAAATACAAGTACTCAGATTACTGCAGATTTCACTGAGTCATTTTGGTATATTTTAGACCTATGACATACTTGTCATTACATAACATTGTTGGGACTGTGTTTTACATTGTAATATAGCAATAATGTGGATGGAATGAAATATCATGTCATAATTGGGATAAATATATTTTACTGTCCTGTATCTATTTTATTTTCCATAAATGACTAAGCATGGTTTTAGTCAATTTATAATCTAGTATACTGATAACATTAATTATCAGAAAAGTGTCTTGTTTCTATGGGTTATATATATATATATATTTGTATTTTTAATATTTTTGACCTTTTCAACACTTTTTCATTTCTTCTCTTCAATAAAAATAACAGCCCATTATGTTATCAACAAGTTAAACTAAAACAACAAAAACAACTGGACTTTTTTTTTCTTTATATGAATTTTATGACTTAATCTGTTTTTTTTTCCGTTTTTTTTAATTATTATGTTTTTATAAATATATATCAGCGTGAGAAAGAATGTTCAATATTAATTTTCTCTTCCCTTGACCTTGCAAAGTGGAGGATCCCATTGGAAACAATACATTTTTTGTAATGATTCTGACTTTTTCTTTTCTTTTTTTTGTTTTTGTTTTGCTGACTGGACTTGTGCAACCATCTTTGCTGATCATGAACTTGACCCCTCTTTCGGCAACATTGTAAAAATGAAGATGTTCTTACATTATCAGTTACATTAACATAGTTTTACAGTTAAACTTGTTGCTAGATCATTGATACTGTACAGCAAAAGCAGAGCAGCACACGATTCTACGTACAGTGAATATTTAACATTTAAGTAATTACGTTTGAACTGAAGTAAAAATAGAAATCAAAGAGAAAACGATTGTCTTTAACATATTTACGCATATATCATTTAGGTAGAGGAAGTGACCATTGGTTTTAGCTATAGCAAATACTTCCACAACAGCGTGTCTCATATTTTGGCTTCCTCTTTGGCTTATTATCACTGGTCTGCGTTGGTTCTTTAGCCCACCTGAGCCATGCCATTCCTTTATAGTACCCTCTGAAATCCACACGGCGCTATTTTCACAGACATGGCTGATTAGCGAGCCGGTGCAGACATGCAGTTAGCGGCTGTCATTTCCAATTGACAAACAAGCTGAGCGCTACTTGTAAGAAAAAGAGTTTTATTAAGGGGCTGAGGTGAACATAGGTGGATGCTACTGTTAAAGGTGCTATTTAATTTGCATTTATTTAACTAAAGACAAACCAAAGGAACAAAAAACGTGCATTCTGACTCGACACTGGTTTACCTCTCCACAGATCTAACCTGTTTCTTGGCCTGGTAGAGTCATCTGCTTGTCCTTATGCACATGGATTGGTTTAATGTCATGATGTGGGACTTTTTAAGTAGAGGATATTTCTTGTTTGATTGTTGATTTGTAGAAAAATCATTGAGAGGTGTTGACTACGCTTCCTTGGAATACAAAAAAATCCATCTTAGATTTTATCACATGGCATATTACAGAACTCCAACAGCTATACCATGCACGACTAAAAGCATTTGAAAAGCAGTCCTGTTTTTGGGCTCCTCATAATTGTATTTATCTTGTGTAAACCTGGGACTTGGCCGATGATGGCTCTGCTGCCGGATCACCTTTCAGGGAGGCCTGCAGTCTCAGTGTCCCGCCTCCATGCTTGGATTAGACTGCTCTAAACAAACGGGCTCTGGGCTTTGTGAGGCCCTTCCACACACAATCACTGTTGAGTGCCCAATCAGACACTTGTACCTCCAGTCATTCTGCTCCGAGGGGGAGAAAAAACAGTGAAGCAATCGCAAGTGATAGGTGTGCGAGGCTTTTGGCTGAGATTTCCAAATTCCTAGAAAATAAATATGGTTTATGTTGTTTGCAAATCTTATGAACTTATTTGTTTGAATTTGATGAAGCGACACTGAAACTTTTCCGGTGGAGGGTTCAACCATTTCTTGTTTCTATGCAAATGTTACTGAATTCTCTGGAATGTTTCACAATACGACATTAAACTTATCCAACTCTATGTACAAGCAGGTGACACTAAGATGCCAAGTTACAGGTTAGTTCTGTGGAGGGGCAACCACCGCTCACCCGCTCAGTATAATGTTTTTTGTTTTCTTTTTGAGCTATTTTTGAACAATAAAAACACCTGTAATTGATTGTGATGCAAGACATTTAATGCTATAATGCAAAATAATCCAGACAAAGCATTAACAACGCCATGGATACAAGTATGTAGCAGGCCTCCAACCAGAAGATAAAGTACTTTAGAAAATGATTACTAAATGTCCCTTTCAATAACTTACAACTACTTAAATCCTGAGATGATTCATGTCTTTGTCCCAGCTTTTTTCTGTGCAAATATCAGTCTTTTTAGTAAACAGAAATGATCAATCTAATACTTAATAAATTTCACATCGTTTCCCAACTTGTGTGGTTTTATTGCCCTGCTAACACTCTTGGGCATATGATACACTGCAGAAAAGGTACGCTCGTCAAACAAACCAGCGATATTTCAAAACCAAAACAACACAAATGTCTTGAGACTACCTTGTGTTTACTTTTGTGAACTTTGCTAATTTCTCTCCTCGGTTCTCACACGTCACTAAGGCACTTTATTTCCTGTCCAAACATGCCAAAATATGACGATTTTGATTTATCTTAATGCGTGCGTGTGAGTCGTGTTCTTAGCTTCCATGGCGCCACTAAAAACTCAGCACATTTCATTAATTTCCCTTTATTTACACTTCTTTACCTTGCGCTAATGTAAGCTTTTGCATAAGTCAGCTTTTTTAATTATCACTGAATACCAATAAAAGTCGCCTGCCAGGAAAGGTTGGCCACTGTTTGGTTTGCTCCTCGTCCAACACAACAGCGCCATAAAAACATAAACCATTATCCATTTACATTCTTTTTGCTAACACCTTGAGGCATTTCATTTCACATCCAATGTTTTTAAAGCAATTTCGAAAGTGTGCATTTTAGCCCGAGGATGAGTACGGCTGACTTAATTGCAGAAAATTCAGCACTCTGCAACTTTTAAACTTTATAGTAAAAGTTTTCTTACAAGCATTGGAGAACTGGAGTGCAAACATCCACGGCTCGTCCAAGAATGTCCCCTGCATATCCTCTAGGGTTTGAGTTGTTTATCAAAACCAAAAGCGTGACTTTGACGAAAACACAATCCATCATCCCTCAGTAGATTAGTCTTCTACTGGTGCTCTGAGTGTCTCGGGATAATTGTGGCCATGTTACATTTGATGCTACGCAGATGTCACTGTAAACAACTCTGTCGTCACCTACAGAAAACACTCCCAACAGCAGCATGGAGCTAGTAAATACACAGAATTAATGGAGCACGCTGGTTTAAGGAGTGGTAGTATTAGTAGTAGTAGTGGCAGTAGTAGTAGTAGCAGTAGCAGCAGTATCAGTAGTAGTTTTAATGTAAGTAGGTGGGTATAGTGTTGTCTCTTTATCTTTACCCATGTGTTGGACATTTATTTCACATTTATTTGTAGCAGACACATTCCCATTTTTACATTCTAAATAATTTGGCATGACCCTGGTACAACAACTGTTTTGATTCTTAAAACTTTAGACATACTTTTCACAATTTACCATTCTCACCTTTTATAAATCAGCCTTTGACGGCAAAGACAAGTTGATGGCCAAATTTACGCTCAATTACCATCAGCAGTGGAGCTTTGATTAGAGCTGTAAATCTAAAGTGTTGCTCTGTCCTGTTGAGTGGAAAGATGTCTTACTGTAATAGCTGGAGTTTTACATGCTGTCTCACATAAGTCTTATTCATGGGCTTCAATTTCCTGTTATAGGGGACATTTTGAGGACTTCTGACCATTCAAAAGATCGAATATTTGGTTCTGCGTTCTTAATCGCTATGGCAACAGTGCTCTAAATGCCCATACACAGGAATCTAGCACAAAATTCTGGCCCTGAGCACAAATCATCTTGGTGAACCCGCACTACATACTACAAGTGAACTTTCGGACTCTATTTGCCAACTTGATTTTTTCTTTTTTTGTGAAATACCAACAGTGGTCTTAAGTTGACCTGGAGGTTACATGAGGTCATAGAGAAATAACTGGTGTGATCAGGTGAGCAGGAGGAGGTGTCACTTAATCAGGTCTTTATGGGCTGACAGTCTAAAGAGCAGACACAAATGAGGAGCAGAGTCCACACGCTGTACAAAAGGACGGGTCAGGAACTCAGAACATGAACTTTGATTGGATTGAAGCAAATCAAATAGCTAGTTTTGGTTGCCCAGGAAACCCTAGTGTCCTCTCTTCATATAAAAATGTTTGAATGAAAATAGTAAAATGGCTCTATAATGTGCCATATGTTTGATATTTGAAACCCAAAAATATTTTCAACACAGGTATCACTGTATATAGTACATACTTATTTAGAAATTTGCTGTAATTTGTAAAGATGTCGCATTTGTAAATCTCATTAAAAAATATTTAAACATGCTTGGAAACAGATTTTTTTTCAATCTGAAGTGGTAAAAATCCTCAATATTACAAGCTTTTACAGCAATTTGTTGTTGACATTTTAATCTTAATTTCCAAAACATTTTATTTTAGTTTTTTTTATTTGTATCTAGTGTTCCAGAGTTACTGAAGCCTAAAACAATTAGTGCTTAACCCAATAACCCTAACCCTGCCTTGCATCTTCTCATGTATTTAACTGACCATCATCTAAGGAGACTCAATGGTCTTAAGTGCTCGGCTCGTAAACAAATCAGCGTTTATTAAATACACACTTGTCACTCCCCACTAGTGGTGCACAGGACGATTTATTTTGACAAATACTACCCCACAAGTCTTGAGTGTCCCCGGCTGACGCCAACAGATAAATACCCCTGAGTTGGGACATGGATTGAATTTAGCCGCAGCAGGCTTTTAGAACACGGATTTCTCCCTATCCCAGTGACCTATCTAAGGTCAATAAACAGACAATGAGTGACACATCGAAGAGCTTAATCTAATTGTGTAGACCTGGGTTTAAAAGTCAGACTACTGTACATTAGGGGTCAGGACTTATCTCAGTGGAGAGTCATGACCTGTTTATTTACAGGTGCAAGTCTCCAGGAGCCATGGGAGTGGAAAAAAGAAAGTCAAAAAGAGAAAGGCGGATGCTCTCTCAACATTCACCCGAACATGCTACGCTTTTAGACTAGATCCCTGAATAAGTTACACCTTAGCTGGTAAAATGTACTATTATATTGATGATGGTGAAGGTACATTTGACTTGACCCTGAGATGTTTTTGCTTTGCCTGGAACGTTATGGGGAACAATCTAAACAAAGCCATAAGATCTCCATGGAGGAGTGTTAGAACCAAGTACAACTGAGAAATAACTTGTTCTAACAAACTATACATTTTCAAAACTCCCTTTTATTATTGTATTTTTTTGTTTTTTGTGACTTATGTTAATTGTAGAACTCCTCCCTGGGCCACTCTCTGAACATGCATACACATGAACAAAACAGCTGGGAATGAACAAATAGGAAATGGTTACTCATGTCTGGACTGCACTGCATACACTTCACATTTAGGTGACATTTTGCATACATTTACTATAAGTGAGGTCAGGAGAGCGAAAAATGTGCCTTTCGTAGTTGATAGTTGTCAAGCCATGGCCCACACAGAGTTCTTTCTCAAAGTGAAGCGCTAAGTTAAATCCGCCTAATTTTGTCATTGGATATGAGAGTAAAAATGTAAAAAATAAATCACAAACACTTCCATTTATACTGTACTTGTTGCACTTGTGTTCACTGATGCTGCATGACTTTGGCAGCTTTGATAAATCAGTATTACACCGCAATGCTCATGTTACAGATTGTATGTTTGCATTATGCCCACTGCTCTTTGTCACGACTCACAAAGCTCCTGACGACTCTTATTTGGCCACGACGAAATAACTTTAAAAAAAAAACTTTGCTAACTGATCCCATATGTCCAATGTCACATGTAATATTACGTTGGTGGTCCTCTGAAAGCACCCAGGTAAACCCAGTGTCCAACATTGCTTGTACACTGCTAATGGAGAGAGAGCAACTTGGCACAATTACATTCACATCTAAAGCTATTTACATTTAAAACCAGCCCAACCTCTTCTCATGTAAGGCAAACAACGAGACGGGCTCATTTGCATAGTGTGTGTACGCGCCCCTGTGTGTCCTATAGTCTGGCTTTTTGACTGCGAGCAATGACTTTTTCAATGGAACTCAATAATTAATTAAAGATTCTTTTATATTCTACCCTCGCTTTTGTTTCCTATTTGATTTTTTTTCTTTTAATTTCACCAGCAATCAACTATTAACATGTCTTTTTTTTTTCTTTGCTCTTGTAGGCACGGTCATTTGCATTACAACAAAGCTCGTCACACAAAAGCCCTGTGGACATGGGACAGCCTAGCCAGCGAGACAGGGGCGCTGGGGGGGAGAGGAGAGAGGGGAGAGAGAGAGGGTCTGGCCATGCTAATATCTGCAGCTGTGGTCTGGTTTTGTTCTCCATGCAGCTGGGTAAGGAGAGGATTCCAATACACCCCACTAGCATAAATCTTGCCACGCTTGAAACTTGAAGACTTGCAACAATGCGCCCAAGTCACTCTCTGCCAAGTCGCGCGCAGTCACAAGTCCAATGTTATAATGTGTTGTTGTTTGTAGCGACCACTAGCCTTTTTGTTTTTTGTCCCGCAGTGTGCATATATTAAGCGTTAATCATGCAACGCTAAATGAATGCCAAGTTGCTAATTATTCTATTCAGTGTCATTACGATTGTCTAGAGGGGCAGACAAGCTTGTGCTGTGTTCATAGGTCAGAGGTAATGTTAGGAGCGGTTGTTGTGTAGCAGTCTGGCGTATCAACAAGTTGTCACTCTTTGTCCTTGCATCTGCACTTGCTTAGATAAGGTGTTTGGATGATACCTTTAAACAGAGTCACAAACATAAATGAGACAATGTCATTTCTTCCAGCATTATCAAACCAGTGTAAGGCAGCGATGTGCGGAGCTGGAAATGTTGAGGAAAATGTAAGTATTCCTGCTAAAACGTCTATGCATTGTGTGCTAAAACAAGAGCTATTCCTACTAGCGTTATTTTTTACAAGGGCCACGATATAATTACTACTTCTGCTGCATTGTATGAGTTCAAGAAATACTCTTAACATTATTCATTATTCAGTATAACTAGTATAACTTGCGTGGTTGGTAGTAATGCAACAACAGCAACCAGTACTAATCAGTCAAAGTGAAATTTGTACTAACTACTACTACTAAAACGACTTGATCCTGTATACCACAATCGTAACAATCATAATAATACCACTGTTTTTTGTACAATAGAGCGCAATTTTCAACACGAGGTAATAGTAATTTCTAGCAGTTAGGTCTTATACATGAAATGAGTATCTAGTTTCAATATTGGTTTTAGCTTCTATTAGTGTTAGTATTTTTTTTTTTTTTGTACAGCCATATATACTCATATCATATTACAATTACATTACTACTACATCTACCTCAGAAGATACTTTGTTAGATTACTAAGTTTTGTTACTTTTGTTACGTCTGTTTGTAGCTTAACTTCATGCAAAAGTCACAGATTTCTTATTGACTTAAACATTATCCCACAGCTCTAGGTCTCTCGTCGCTCTCCCCATAAAGGCGTCTTTATGTGTCAGCAGCCTTGTCAGTTTGTAGCCCACTTTGATGAGATGAATGTGTGTGGCGGGACTGCTGAATGCCTTGCAGCTGGGTGTGCACGGCCGATGGTGACAGCGGGTACCAGGGCACAAGTCCCCCTGGGCAGAAAGGGCATCTTTGTGTGGCCCAGGTGCTCTCTGGATGCACAGCTCTCACATCCTGTGCTGCCTCATCCCTTATGCATGAGGCTATATTTCAAATCATGGACTTCCTGTTAAATGCCAGAAAGCGTTTTCTGTGGTTTTGGATGGAAATAGAAAAAGTTATATTTTCAAGAAAGGAGGAGGGAATAGCCTTAAGTTGTTGTATCTTATAATAATGGTGAAGTTTAAGCAAAACATTGTATATTTTTATTTAATATTTGATGTTTTTATTTACATATTTATTTTTTGTTTGGGAATGGCCACGGCATTTTTAGTGTGTAGTGGTTTATATGTGATAAAGTTGTGGTAGGGCTGTGCAATTAACATTTAAAAGTGTGATCTGATCATAATTATCAATCAGTCAATCATTATCTCTCTTTTCAATTATAAAAATGTTGCAATCGAAAATACAATTAAGTACCTTTTGTTTGTGAAGATGTGTGTACTTGTTTTGCCACTCAAAACTTGGAGAAAAGCCACTTTTCTAATTTACATAGGCTAATACATGAATAGTCACAAAACAGTGCTTAAACAACAGCAGTAGTCTTACATACTGTTTACCTTTAGCGTGTGGTTGAATCATGGCTGTAAAAAGTGCCCACACCTCTCATGTGCCTCTCTTCTCCCATGAGAAGACGTGGTTCTGTAATTACTGAAGGATTACAATAATCTACATTTGGGAGCGTGACGTCCCTTTGGCCTTTGTAGCTCAGTGTGAGGTGAATCCAGCATAATTAACCCTTTTAGTTTCACCACAGGGCTGTCCATTGGTATTACATAGTCATATGCGATGGCTAGATCATTTACTCCAGGCCTATCTCCTGTCAGCGCTTTTTTCCTGCAGTGAAACAGCATACTAAATGAGATCATTATAATAAAAATGTAATATATACATGACCAAACGTTAACCCTACTCTGCTAGTTAAAATTCAGTCAACCCTTCTCATACTCTAACCAAGTAAACCAGGATAAAACTTATTCTTATACTTATTCTTAACTCATTACTTGCAGACTCATGTTATTAAGTTGTATTCCGTTTTCATTAGCTGGGTGACAGTGTATGATCTGTCACCATCTCTGTACTTTTTGGTGTCACAGGACAGGTTGTAAATCAGAGCCACATATGCCTTCCATGTGATGACCTAACAGCTATGAGCGTTGTGCCAGCAGGGATCCACTCAGCCACTAAAAGGATCATAACTGTTAAAAAGCAGCCATAGCCCCCAGCACCAGGTCAGAAATGTGACCACGACCAGAGAAATGGGCTCATGTGGGGCACCGCAGGAGGGACATTAACCAGAGCTGAGACGTTTTAGCCGAGCATTTGAAAAGGAGCTAGTGCCCTGTGTTTTTCCCTAAGGCCTTGAAATGATCATCTGCAGCAGATCTGCACAGGGCAGCTTAAGGAGGATTGAGAGAGTGAAACCCCTTCATCAGGGCTTACATGGATGAGACCCCCAAGCACCTTAAGGCGATCCCATCCTGCTACTAGTTCTCATCAAATTACAATCTATACCACTTCAGATTTTCCGTGTTTGATATGTGTGTGAACTCTTCAGTTGTTTTGTATTTATTGAAACTGACCATTTTCCCCAGACTAAAAAGTTTAGTTAAAAAGTTGAACCAGTTAGTTTTATGGAGGGCCTTGACCTCAGTCCAGTGGTCACTGAATCTAATCCTGATCCCTTTTCTGCTCAAGATTTAACCAAATCTTCTGTTTGACACAGACTATTGGATGGTGTTGAAAGCTTATACCAGTCTGCATTACTGGTGTAGAGTTACAGATGACTTTTTCACACACATTTATACACAGTGCATCAATAATTTGCTCTCAGGAGATGAACCACACCTGAACACTGATTCAAATGCGCTCTCATATACTAAATAAACTATTAGCTGTTGTGTTTCCAGCTCACATGGGCGTGTCATTATTTAATTTCACTTGCTGTGCTGACGGCCTGTCATATTAAATCAGTTATTGGTATACACTGAGATCACCATTTGTGGACTGGAAAAGTGAATTTTGCTCTGTGGCAAACTCTGTGGTGAGGTCAGTGTCTGCGAGCCTGGCCCGAGGACCTGAGCAGCCTGCTGTGGGGCAGTCTCTACCTTTTATTAAGCCAACATTTCCCAGACCGCTGTGGGCTATGTCCAGTCATAAGAGGCTCCAAAATGGCATCAGTCACACTTTAAAGGATCCAGGATTCTGGAGCTCCACATGTCCCTGCAGAGTTCAGAGCGGGAGATTGGCTCCGCTGCTGTCTTCACAGACTGATCCTGGAGGCCTGAAAACAGCCTGCAGCCACTAACAGCATGGGGCCATTAAGCACAGGGTCAGGGCCTGCTGCGTCATGCTACTTACTGACTCCAGTTTTGTCAAATTAGTAACCAATCTTAAATCACTTGTCCTGGAAACTACCTCTAATCACTCTGGGACCGCAATGACCCACTGCTGCTGAGGGTCACCCATTTAAGTGAATGAGGACCAGAGACAAATATGCAATATTATGTAACTGTGTTGTGAAATACCATCTTGTATACCTTTGCAACAACCGATCTGTAGTCCATAAGCGTTGACCTCTTGTATGGGCTGTAATGAACAGAGCCTCTCACTGGGCATGAGTCAAATCAAATTCCCTTGCCAATGATAAGAAGATTTACATGACGCCATTAGCACTCGGGCTAATCTTCTTGGCCAGTCTATGGTGTTCTCGTGCTGAAATAGCCTCTTATATTCCCATGGTCGGCTGGTGGAGGTGGGATTTGCTTCTGTTTTCATATGTTTCTGAAGGCTGGCATGCCTGGAGCTGGACTGTGTGTGAGCATCCTGCTTATGGAACATAACTGGCACTCAGCCCAATCAGGAGGACATTTGACCCTGTGGATTTTTGGTCTTCTGTGTGGTTTCTTGGAGCTAGCATTTTTCCTTTAACATGGACTAAAAGGCTCAAAAGGGTGGAAAGCAAAATATTATTATAAGTTTCCTGGACGCCAGGTTGCATAAAAGGTTCCACGGGCGTTAGCATCAAACCTGGTCTGTTAAGACCACATCTTCTGTTTGTGTTACCAGAAAACTGCCCTGTCCTGAAAAGTGCATGTATGTATATTCCATTTGCTTAATTATTATAAATTTAAATGAACTGAGAAATCAAATTGTCTTTCCAAGGCAAAACATAGAGCAAAATATATTTAGTAAAACATCAAATTCTGCTGCACGTGTCACATATTCAATGGAGAAGAGACACTATTTCTACACGCACACACATACACGCACGCGCGCGCGCGCACACACACACACAAATAGTTATTTAAAAGAATTATACAAATATTAGAAGCAGTAAATAGATGAAATGCTCTATATATTTGATTTAATAGGAGATAGTATGTGTGGTTCTCAGGTCAAAAGGTTGTGTTTGCAGTCATTGCCACAGATACAATAGCACCTTACTTTAACAAGCACTGATGAAGCTGTCCGGACACCCTTTGACTTTATAGAAAACCAGTGGAGGCCCTCTAAGGACCAAAAGACCTCCCTTGTTTACTGATGCAGCACACCTTTCACAGTGTCCCTTTGGTCTCAGGGGTGGTGCCCCCCCACCCCTCACCCTCCTTTGGCCTGTACCGATGATTACAGGTGGTGTGTTGGGCTTGTCTGGTCACAGTAATAGCAGGTTAGTTTTCCATCACTCTAGGTCTGTTGGCAGAAGCTAACAGATAGTGGTAATCACTGAAAAGAAAGGAACTATTTAATCAGATGGCAATTGGTTAAATGGGTAATAAGTACCTTCTAGTGAAATTGCTTATTGTAACAGCTGTATGCCTAGAAAACAAGATCATCAAATGTATCTGTAGCCATAATACAGAAATAAATGTCAAAGTATTTTTAAAATGTTCCTCACTGTATTTTCTTATGGACAAATCTCATGCATTTACTATCCTTAGGAGCACAGTTTATCCATCAGTCATAGCAGTACTGAAGTTCAGTGGTAACCTAGAGGGTGAAGAGCCAGTTTTAATGATAGCTAAGTGTGAAGTTATATAAGGCCGTCCATAATGTACGGCTTTATTCACCAGTGGACCTCAGAGGTGGCTATGCACCTCCACTGGGGAGCAGCCTGGACTGGAAAAGCTATGAATACCCTTTTACCACAGTCACATCTTGTAAAGCAAAGCCACAATATGGACTTACATTTATTAGCCTATGGATATTCACTGCCAAGTTATAGATCTAAAAATACAAACATTTATGGTATATTGATGAATTTGTAAATATTGGCACTAAATGAGTGATTTTTCCTCAGTCGTTTTATCAGTGACTGGTGTTAAGTCTATTTGCGTATGTGCAAGAATGCAATTAGCAAAGTCACACTCTCTGATCAATGTTGGCCATATCGCTAACCACTAGCCAAGAGCAAACATGTTTTTTCCATTTGAACAGATAACGAAGGAATGTCAAACACCTGTCCAGATAGAGGCTGTTTTGGTTATGTAAGTGAAATTATTAATGCTTTTTGAAACATAAAGTATGGACTCATCTTGCATGTCATTTTTCACCATCTCAATTCTCATCCCAGTATCCTGTAGGTCAAACTTACTGGTTCAACTCAATGCTGTTTTGCTGGTGACCTCATCGGACCAGCACCAATCGGACAAACAAAGACGAGCTGGAGTGAAATGCCAGCGTTGGTTCTCACAGTCCCCCCCCGATAATATCTCCACCCCCCCACCTCTGCTCTAGCCCTACGTGCATTGACTTAGACACAGATAGAGTTGCAAATAGCCACTTCTATGAGTCAAAGCAAGGCAGGGTGGGACACTGGACATCCCCCCCACAGACGCCTTTTTTCTCCCATTAATTGATCGCTACTTGATCTCGGACGGTGATTCAGGGCTTCTCTCTAGGGTGGGTGCCCAGTCTCTGTGATATGTGTGGGAACTGTGTAGAGGCTGCGAAGGTGCACCTGCTAAATGGCTATTTCGGCGTATTCCCCCAGCACCCGGCCCATTGTCAGCCATTTATATTCAGTTTCCTTCTCAGGTAGCCACACTGTGTTAGGGGGCTATACTGAACTGGGCTTTTCAGAAAAAAGGGGGCTTGCTTAAAAAGCCAGAGTGGACTAGAATGGAAAGTGGGGAGGGAGCCACACAGGAAGAGTAGAGACAGAGAATCCACAGAGGATTGGCAATAACTTAAGTATGTATTAATTTATTTATTTCATTAATAAATTTACATACTGAGCAGTTTAATTAGTTGACCACATTTTCTTACTCTTACAAGTGAACCTTGAGGAATTGTCTTCTATTATGAACATTATTGGCATTATTAGTTGTTATTTTATGTACATGTGATGCTTAAATAAAGTTGCAGTGGCCCAACACACTGAACAGTTGATTTTCAGAGGAAGGAGGATGATCACAAGCCAACAATTAGACTAATGATAGCCTGATGTCCCATAGCCTGTTTACTGACCTGCGACCCTCATTTGAATGTAGGCCATAATAAGGAGCATTACTCTGTCCATGGGGCTCTTACTTTGAGGAGGATGGGGAGATGAAAGCAGCCCAGTGAAGTGTGGCTGCAGGTGGGACGGCAGGTGCACCCGTCTTGCACAAGTGTAACTGTAAAGGGTGCCTGCAGACTACTAGTGTATCTTTTATTATTAATTTAGTATTCAGTATAGTATTTAGTATTTAATAGTCGTTTGAAAATAACTTGAGATGACAGTTTACATAACAGTTGTGAAATTTCCATTTCATTCATTTATTTTAAGAGATCTTCCTTAACCCATTTTTGCTGCAAACACTTGTACTTGATCTGTTTTTGAGGCTCATCAGTGTCATTATCACAAGGCCACTCTGCACTGTGGCTCTGTTCCAATGGCATACTCTGGTCTTTACTGAGCAGATAGAGACATGGAAGAGTGCTGAGGGGGCAGGGACCAGCTACCGGAATTAGCAGATTGAAATAAGTCAACTTTCCGGCCATCTGGCCAGTGTTTGTGATAGAGAGGAGCCTTGAAGCTGTTGGAACAGGTCCAAGACAAGAGTTACAATGAAATACCTTTTTTAAAAAAACTTTTTCATCTTCAATAACTTTTGAACATGAAATATACTGCAATGTTGGTAGTTGAATACACATTACGTTGATTATGCAGATGACAAGCATAATATTGAACTCAGATATTGAGACATGCATTGTGTCTCAGGAAAAGTGTTAAATTGGCCGCTAAGAGGAAATGGCACATCTGAAGTGAATAAGACGACCACAGGGACACATCTCTGCATCCAATGTGTCAGCCATGATGGATCAGTCTGCAGGGTTTTGTCAAAATTCAGCCGTCTCTGCAATCTCACCCCAGGCACTTCCTATAATCAAAGGCCATGCCCACTCAGGCTAATTAGACATTAAGGAAACGTCAGAGAGATCTTGATTTAAAGCAGCCACCCCAAACCTGGGAAAAACAAAGGGAACCAAGCGGGGAAATGGGACAGAGATCCAAATCAATATGAGGCGGCACTTTTGTTTGCTAAAATGCCATGAAGGCTAAAATAAATCAGATAGAGGAGGGGAGAGAAGGTCTATCTGTGTGTGTTCTCACGGCTCCCGGGCACAGCACTAAGAATAGGCACACCTGGCCCAACAAAGAGGGAGGGATGAGCGGGCTCCACTGAGCTGCACGCACTCATGCAACATCCCATAAACAAACCTCGACTTAACCAGCGTCTTACAATGGACATCTGCAAACTCCGCTTTAGTGAACTCAGAATATTGGGACTACAAAAACGTGCAGCCATGGTTTATATGTTTAGAGAGTGTGTTGTGGGGACGGGGCAAAAAACAATAAAAAGCCATTGGGTGCTAGTAAAATTTTATACGCTAGTTTAGATAATACACCTTTAGAATAGGAACACTTAAAGAGGCCAAGTATTCTAGGAAGGCAACGATAGCTTTACAAATACATTTGCAGTGGTATTGCATTTGGCAGAAGTACACAGTTGCAAAATATGTGAATACAGTTTCAGTCACATCCCTTAGATGTTTTTATAAAGTCTGACCAAAAAAGGTTATTTAAAAGCATTTCTTCCGCAACTAATTGCTTTGATTTGGCTGCTGCTTACTAATGAACTTCAATTAGGTGCAAATTGTACCATGTCACTTTTATTAGACACATTTTTCCATTTTTTTTTCATTCCTTTTTTCCCAACATTGCTGTTGCTCAAATGTGTACTTTCTAATAATAAAGAATATTTTCAACGTCCTATTATTTGATCAAGTGCAGTTTTATAGGAGCAACTTATTAGATATTCCCAAAATGTGTGTCTTCCAGGCTGTGAAGACAATTGCTAACATAATTCTACCGCAGAATTTCTATTAACTTGAACACAATGAACTCAATATACCAATAACTCCTAAAACCTTCGTGTTGCTGGCCCCTTGTCTCTCTCCCTCTGTAAATCCCACTGTCACTTCTCACTCTCAACACCTCTGGAGCTGGTTTCAATTTGAAGCAGAGTTAATAAGTTTGGGATCGATTCGGCTGGCCTGGCTGGAGCTGATTTGGTGACGGGTGTACGCTTTCGCCCCCCTGATTAGGTCGACTTCTAAACTTCATTGGCAAAGCACAAAGAAAGAGTCTGTTTCGCCCTGACCCCTAATGCAGAATGACCCCGCGCAAAGAAGCCTGTTATCATTGCTATGGAGAGAGTTCATGTTTCAACTGGGACAGGTACTAAAAGATAATATGGCTCACGCTTACTGTTGTTGTGTTTTTGTCTGTGTTCTGTTAGCATGCTAGTTGTTGTTAGCTACAGTGACAGCAAAACTCCTCTCTGGCCTCAGAAAAACTTTAAAACGTGCATCTCGGTGAATAATTAGGAATGCTAGGAATGCATTAGGAAAGTGAGGATTTACTTAGACAACTGCAAACTGTTTAAAATGACTTGCAGTTAACTATAGGATAACCAGTGTGTATATATTAACACTTACACATTGTATTGTGAAATCCATCAAATCATCATACTCATACTCATTGTGCATGGCTTGGCATACAAAAGTGCCGATGCCAGCTAGTAAAATAAACCATACTGGGGCTTTAACCGCAGTAACCTGGTGGTAACGATCCTGGTAACTCTTTTGACCATCATTAACCAGATGGAAATGACTAAGGTCCACCTCATACTAGGAGCTTCCCCCGGTAACCTAACGCAGGCCTCAATTATACATAATTTAAGACTTAAGCAATTTGGACAGATTTCTGGAAATTACTGTAGAGGTCTTGTTGCTGTTGCTTAACATATACAAGAGTGGGATATTTTGACAGCTTCTTACCACAAACCAGGTCTGGCATACACAAAGGCAGAGGTTACATTGGCCCTAATATCCACATGTTGATTGGGGGCTAAAGTCAGGAGGTTAAGCAAGGTCTAGTTAGCGAGGTTCTGCCTTTCCACACTGGAGGAAAGTAAAACAACAGACCTCCATCCCACCTGTCCACCAATTACTACTACATAAACATGACGCTCGGCTGAATGCATGCACGTGCATAAGATACATTTGACGTAGGTGGTCACATTTCCCCAGTGATAGCAGCAATAGACAGCGAAAATGTATTTACTTCCTCAACACGAGATCTGTTACCATCCACCGCTTGGACTTAGGATTACAGAAATATTGAGAAATGATGAGGGAAAAGGCTTCATACAGGGAAAGTGGAATAACTGTTGGTAAATTTATATCAGTAAACAAAAATGTGACATATTTCCCAGCAAAATATCAAATTATTCATTGTTTTATGTTGCACCATATCGCCAAAGGAAGTGAATTTCTGAATTTGATTTCTGAATTGTGACTTCTGTTTTGTTTAGATTTGTTTCTTTTTCTTCATCTGAATAAATGATCTAGGCATTAGTTTATATTGTTTTGTGCTCTAGTTTAAATGCCACTTTCAGTTCTAACTTTCCCTCTAGTTCTAGCGCAGTTTACGCCCTGTGACCTGGCGGTTAACAGGTGGATTCTCCCGTCTGTCTTCTTGTTTGTCCAGGACGGTCAGACAGGAAACTGGCCAGACTGCGGTCGGCCTGTGCCAGTGCTGCATGCTTTCAGGTAGGTGTGAGAGACATTGGTGACATCACTGGAATGGGCGAGCCCTCTGACGAAGATGCGGGGAGTGGCCACACAAACCTGCTTTTGGCTTATTATAAAAAGGTAAAGTTCTATGCTGTAACATGGAGGGACTGAAAACCTTTTGCTTGACATTCAAAACCAGCTTTCTCTCAGCAAAAGACTGAAATGTTCTAGTTATGGATTTCAGAATGAATGATTTTCCCATTCAAATGATATAATAAATTATTTTAAATTGTTAATTGATATATGGCAACGGTCCTAGTTTTTCATCAATCTGAAACCAATAATGTAACATATAGAACTGTATTCTGTTTGATTTAGAGGTTCTTGGATTTATAAGACCTTTGCTTTTGCACCAAAGTGAGATTGAACTATGTGTATTGTGATTCACTTGTAGTATTTTCCTTGTTAAAAACTTGATTGGGGGTGTTTGTGTACAGTAATGAGTTATATTATAATCCAAGGCTGTGACGTTGTGCCTTCATAAAGCACTTTCTGAACCCAAACTCCTAAAGTCATGTTGAATTTAAGCTGTGACGGCCGCTTACAGAAGGCCACAGTCTCAGTGTATTAATGAGTCCATGAAACTGCGTGTGGGCTTATTCACATCACACTTACATTTCCCTCTCAGCGCTCCATCCAGAGACACAATTAGGAGCTTTGGCCCGAGAGCGACCTGAGGGGAGTCGGACTGTGAGACGAGGCAGGCTCAGTCCACTGCTTTCCCCCATGTCTATGCAGGCTCCTTGGCAAGATGCAGGCCGCCCCAAGTGTCAGGGCCAAGCAAAAGTGTAATTTGTCTCCACACACAGGGAGCTGAGAGCGGCCGCTGCTCCTGCACTGAACATGTCGCTTCTCTGTGCTTTGCTTTGCACTGAGCCGTATAGCCTCACAGACACAACCAGGGTCTCACCAGCTGTTCTCAGGAGTGCGGTTGTCGAAACGAGCTGCACAAGTTGTAGTATAAGACTGCAGGTTCTTTTCAATACTGTAGAACAACTTGTGTTTACAGTCCAAACTGAGACTGCAAGACATAGTTTTTATAGTGGAATGTGACTCGTTCTGTAGCAAATATCTACTCAGATCAAAATGAATACCCTTTATTCGAGCTATCATAGTTCAAGATGCCTTTTGGTCCACTTAAAGATCCACTATGTAACTTCTGTAGTGAGGGATCCATGTCTTGCTTGTGTCTGTAGAGATGTTATTGCTTTGATTTTTATTATCAATGTTGTGGCATTGTTTTTCTTGCATTTATTCAGTTGTGTTAGTATTGCTAAAAATACCTTAAAAACTGTGAGCTGTCTCCGTGTATCTATGGAGATATATGTTTAATGCCATGCAGTGGAACATCACAGGCAAAGCACTATCATCAGTGCAGACAAGTTAAACAATGCCTTTTTAAATCTGTAATTGTTCTAATATATTTCTTCCTCAACCACTTTCCTTTGAATCTATCACTTCTCACAGAAAACTTCCAAATGTGCTCTAGTTTAACTGTTTTACATGTGACCCATAAGCAGAAATAAACACTATAATTACAAATTTGTCAGTGTCCATTGTCAAGAAAATGAGACTAATCCTCTTCTAAACATCTACTGCACAGCCTCTGGAGTAGAATGGCAGACTTCACACAAAGGACTATATTTAAAACAGTGGCTTGTATCCAGCCTCATGTTAACATTTGACCTTTAACTAGGCTCTAAGCTTCTGCAGGTTCACAGCTGGATCAACCACTTACACTGCCCTGCTCATTTATCGTCTCCACTGGCTTGAAGATGTAAAGTCAAGGTCTTAAATTTTCATGCATTTGGTCCAGCAGCACACGCCAAGATATCGAGCTTTTATGCAATCAGTAAAAACTTAAATATCTGCATTCATTACACAATTTAAACTGTTAATAACATTCTATTTTCAACACGCTTTGCTCTTGGTTGATAGCCAAATCTACTGGTTAGCAAAATAGATGTGATTTCACCCATAAGTTTCAGAAGCAGCATCCATTTTGTGAGTTTTTTGTGAATTGATAACCATACAAGGAAGGCACATACCTATAAAAGAAACATACAAAACAGACAGATACGTTAGAACGGTGTTGCAGCACGTGCTTTTACATCATCAAACCCCTTTCCATTTTCAGATGCGTACCCTGCAAACAAACAGATTTACAGCTTGGAAAAGTAGAATGTTTGTGCTAAGTGGTCATGGGGCGCCTCATAGACTTTTAAACCGACTTTCCATCTTCCTTTTACTTCTTTTTTACAGTGTGTGTTTGTAGTCTCGACATGTGTCTAAATCTAGTTCATCAAAATTAAGAAAATCATAAAATACGTTACCGTAATCTCCCTTAGCATCTAATAGATCGTCTGCGTTTAGCACTTAGTCGACAGGTGTTTGTATTTCCCCCTCAGAATCGCTCTGTAGGTTTATTTAGGTTTTCACACATGGGCACTATCCACCGCCCTAGCCCCGTATACAGGAGGAAGGCATCACACTCGTACTTTGAGCTGTCTCTTCTCTAGCCTCAGCTGAAGAATGACACGTTTTGCGTTCAGTTTTAAAGTAGATCCACAGCAGCCGCCGGATCCTCCAGTAGCTGATAAAGTTCAGTGACTGCAGGCGTCACCTTCACCGACTCAGGCTTGTAAAACTATAAGAGCCATAAAAATGCCACTAGACTCATTCTTACACTTTGTATTTCCTCAAGCAATCAATATGAACTTCCTCTCTATATCTACATTAAATAGTAACATTGCTAACACATATAGCATGGATTAGGACAACAAGAATAGCCAGTTTTGTTATTAATTCTCTTTAAAAATCAAATATGTTTTTCCTCTCTCTATTTCATGCAGCTAAAACACTTTTCCTCACTCACTCCTCCTATTGGCCAGCCTTCACCGTGCTCCAAGTGAGTGACAGGTGGAAACAACCAATCACCATAAAGAAGCAGACATGATATATTTTTGGCACATCGCCCGTTAAGTACTGTGGTCAAAATCCTTCATTGTCATTAATAATCAATTTTACCAGTGAACAACAGCAAAAAAAAAGTTTAAAACAATTTCTTGCTGAAAGGTCATTTTTCATGAACATAACAGAAAACAGCTGTAGTATTCACATTCCCAAATTTGATTAATAAGTATTTACATGATAAGTCTCCGCTAAGGTTGAGGATTTGTAACTTCGAGTTGCATTTGAAACATTTGTGTAAAGAGGCTGTTGTCCTTCTACCAAGGAAATGATTACTTCCTGGCGCATGTGTGTCTGTTGGCAGATCTCTTCCTCTTCTCTTGTGTGTACTTAAGTTTTACTCCTGCACAAAGACTATGATTGCTACTGAAACGTCACTGGCCTCGGCTTGACAAGTGTGCAGCGGACTGGCCAGGCAACATCTGGATGGAACGGCAATGCCAAATACTGCTGTTACGCGCCTTTGAGTCTGAAATAAACCTGAAGAGTAGCAGTAGCACAATAGGTGGAGCTTAAAGTGCAAATGACTAGGTTAGACTACTACTTTCACTAAAACTTACCTAAGTCTTACCTAGTATTTAGGGTTTTAATTTTACTTCTTGGTTGGACATCTAGGGGGAATTCCTTAACAAAAAACTGATACTTGAATTATTATTTGACAATGGTATGTCTCAAAATTGCTTTGTTCACATTTTGCCCAAATTGTTGCATCACCGGCAATAATCAAGAGGCGTACGCAGTTTTTAAAGAGTTCCTAAACTTTACTTGTGAGTAGTATTCACATTCCCAAATTTGATTAAGTATTTAAGGTAAGCTAAGGTTGAGGATTTGAAAACTGACACTTTTTATGTCTTCTCTCCAAATTGCTCCATTTGCATTTTGCCCAAATTGTTGCGTCACCGGTAAAAATCTGAACTTCTCATACACAGTTATTAAAGAGTCCCTAAACTTTTCTTGTGAGTACTATTCACATTCCCAAATTTGATTAAGTATTTACGTAAGTCTCCACTAAGGTTGAGGATTTGAAAACTGATACTTTTTATGTCTTCTCTAAAAATTGCTCCGTCACATTTTGCCCAAATTGTTGCATCACCGGTAAAAATCTGAACTTCTTGTATGCAGTTATTAAAGAGTCCCAAAATTTTACTTGCGAGTAGTATTCACATTCCCAAATTTGATTAAGTATTTACATAAGTCTCCACTAAGGTTGATGATTTGAAAACTGATACTTTTTATGTCTTCTCTCCAAATTGCTCCATTTGGATTTTGCCCAAATTGTTGCATCACAGGTAAAAATCTGAACTTCTTGTTTTTAAAGAGTGACTAAATTTTACATTAACATTTTTAATGCTAATGCAGTCGTTTATGCGTTTATTCAATCAACAACTTCTTTGCTAATTAAGATTTGTATTGAAGAATAGTTTTAGTAATGGAAATCTCTGAATAGACCTTGTTGCCGATAAATGAACTGTACATTATTACACAACTAAAAACCATGCCAAATTTTCTTGTGACCGCTTGCTAACAGCTAAAGCTAATAAGGCATAGCTCATTTGTCTAAAGTATATGAATGGATTATAAATACAATGATTTAAGTAAACATCTTTGCCCAACACTGGCAACTCTTTCCTTTATACCAACTGTTGATGATAGTGGTCAATGAGCCGAAACTGAATCTACATTTACAAGATGTTTACTAAATACCCCAATGTCATTTCAATAAACTGAAATATCTCGAAAAGCATAAGACTCATTTTTTACTTTCAACAAATTACAAATTGCCTATGCATGCCTTATACCCCCTCTTCACCAGACTATGCACTTTCACATCTGGTGCTATTTTCACAGTTCTCCAGTCCTTCATATGTAATCCCACGCAGTTTGCCGCGCACGGACAGTAATTGCAGAGACAAGTGTGGAGTCTCGATGAGTGTTGGAAAAACTTTACTCGCTCAGCTTCTTGATAAACGGTTCTGCCGCGGTCATTTGGCTCACGGGCTGAATATTAGCCGTTATGGGTGGGATATTCTTTCCCGGCAGTGCGAGGGCGGAGGTGCAGTAGTGAAGGACAGTACATCATGCCGCACTGGCTCGTGAGGAAGATTGGGCTTCCTCTGGCAAATGCGAAAGCTCCAGGCATGCTCGCTGATCAGTCTGCTCCACTTTAGCCAACCGCTTAATGGCAGCCGAATATGCTGAATTTAAAATAAGGATGTTAGCTTTTGTCTTTATTGCACTTGACGATTTTATTCCGCTGGTTTTAAAAGTAGCACGTATGAGTACCTCTACTGAACTGGTTGTCCATATTCAGTAGGGCTAAAGAGTAGGCCTGTTACAATAAATACTATATCTATGTATCGTTCAATATATGATAAGAGGAACAATCATTTTTCGGGGTCAGTATTTATCGTGGGTAGTCTTTCTTTGTACTAGTGGTAAAAAGTTGGTTATTTTTCTATACTTGATCAGATTTGAGCTGTAGAAGTTTGAATTATGAAGTTCTATGACTTGCTATAGATACAAACTAACTACTTAAGTGTTGCATTCTGTTGTTCATGTATTGCAGTTCATATTTTTAAAGAGAAGTATACATTTAGAATACTTTTTGGGGGATCAATATGATCATTTATCGTCGTTTTACTCCAATGATATATCGCCCTTCAAAATTTGTTATCGCGACAGGACTAGTAAAGAGAAACTAAAGCTTTGATGAAAAGTTTCTAAGCAGATAAAGTATGTATGTAAGCATCTGTGGGGCTGTGTAAGGGCATCTGGTCTATGCTATATTAAAGATTTGTGTTGACAATGATTGAGAGCGATAGAAAGTGGGTTTGTATGCCTGCCTTGTATCTAATGTGCCATATTTACAGCAATTTACAACAATAGGTGAAATCCGCCAAGTAGTCAGCTTTATTTTTTACAATTATTCTATATATTTTGCAGCTGTAAAACCCCTCACCACACACTTCATACACTTTTCTCACACAGGCATTAACATTTCCTCACATTTCTCTCTTATTTAAACACTCAAAGTTCAAACTATCGTATATTATATCTCGCTTCCTCAATGATCTCTTTGTCGGGGAGAAAACTTGCAAACATACAGCACTTCAGAGTCACACTGCGATCAAACACTTATGTAAATCTGGCTGAACACATTCTGTACTGTACAGAAGACACGGCACGTCCCTTAGCCAATCAGGACACAGAACACAATGCATGTTCCTGTAAAAAAAGCGCCCCAAATTGCACAAAAAAACGTAAAAAATTGAACCGCGATGTAGCGAGGCACAACTGTACATAAGTTTAATGCCATACTGTGGAACATTCCAGGCAAAGCGATCACAGAAGTCGACAGAAACTCCACCAGAGATGCACTTTTAAACAGAAAGGTGAAAAAAGTAGATATATTTTAAGGCTTACTGAACAAAATATAAATAAGGATAGCAGCGGTGTAGTTCTGAAAGAGTCTTTGTGCAAAATGACAAATGTTGCTTTCAGTGTTAGTTCAATTTACAGCCAAATCTCTGTATAAGTTTAATAAGACAACTTGGGTGATGGTTACAGGGGGAATACTCTGTCATTTGGGTTGGCTTGGGATGAGATCACAGTTATGTAATGGGGAAGAGTCTGCATTGCATTTCTCACTATGGTAATGCAACTATATGTGTTGATAATAATAGTTAAAGCTAAACACTTTCTATTCCTGAATAACTTTGTAGTGCTCCTTGTTTTTCTGCCTGTCTGCACATTAACAGTGCTCCACTCATCTAAAAAAAAAGTGTACAGTTTAGAGCTATTGTTTGGCTACAATGCTAGACTTTGATTAGTGACTCAGGTGCGGTGAACTCAAAGTGGAGAAAGATAGTGACTGTTACATTCGAGGAATGCAGGAAAGACATATACCATACAAAGGTAGGGTTTTGTTCTCTGCTCGTCCTCTGCGTCTGGGTGACAAAGTATGACTCACGAGAGCGGGTTATCAGAAAGCTGCCGCCATTAGATCACACCGCCATGCACGCTCTATAATTACCAATCTAGAGTTACGTAGCACCTCCACCTCAGCGCACTCCCCTCACCTGGAACTGCGGCTTCGGAAGACCACGGGACGATCGCTGAGGCCTGTCTCCGCAAACAATGGCGGTCTATATGGAAGCAGTGTGCAGATGGGAGGCCAGAAGGAGATACAGGGGTCCGTAGGGAAAAGGAGGGAGAGTGTGAGAGTGGGAATGGGTCAGTAAGCATGGTTCCAGTAGGAAAGTACTCACGAATTATAGTAAAACCTGGATAGTCATTGAAAGTCGCATGTTTGTTAGGTATGCTCATGAACTCTGGGTCCCATCACTGTTGTTTTAATACAGGTTGTCCATAAAGTCTTTACAACGGCAATTGATCAGATATCTTAATCAGATTTGACCTCATTAAATCCACCTCTATATGTGCACCATTAGTCGCACGAAGCACATTAACACAGTACTCGATTTCTTGCCATGTTCGCTCTAGCACAGCCTCATCAGTGGTTGCATCTGTTATCTTTTGCTTTAGTTCAGTAATGGCCCGTATCTTTGTTTCATTGAGCCTGTGTATCTGATTTGGTCTCAATAAATCATGATACACAGTGTGCCTTTTCTTGAGGGGAAGCCATTTCTTAGTGGTTCACTTAAAAGGATGCCTCTTTAATCAAAATACAAAACACAATGTGATTAAAAACATTTATAACCACTGAGTACAGAACAGAATCTATTATAAATGTAATATATCTTAACAATTGTCTCTGTAATTGCGTTCAAAATTTGTAAAAAGACTTTATGGACACCCTGTAAATTTGTAATCTTGAGTTAGTTGAGAAATAAATATACTTTTAGCTTTTTACATCTAAATATTTAATGTTAAATAAATGTATATAAACTTCAAATTTAAATTATTTGCTTAGCCTCAACATAAAATAATTAAATACAAACATGACATAATTAAATAGACTTTTTTTTTTTAGATTTTTGTGTAAGTTTTACCCTTTCAGTGCAGCCAGCATGAATAAATACACTTTTTATTGTTAATATTCAGTTATAACAGTTGTGACTGCGCTTGACAACATTTTTTTTACACTTCTGTGAACCTCTCCAAAATAAATAGAACATAATCATTCTGTAATGTTGAGACTGTGATAATATACAGTATAGTGAGATTTGAATTCCATTACATTAAATTCAAACCAAATGTATCTCAGTCTTTAATAACTCAATTAAATACAGTCTATAATAATATTGTGCGCCAGACACGATAACCACTCTGCCACTTGCGTAATTTCCCAGCAGCATGCGTCTATTTCACTCATTCTCTGGGTTTACGTTGTGAAAAGTTAAGTGTTGCTTTTAAGTAGAGTGGGGAACAGGAAGGTAAAGGAACACCTATGAATGTTTCTTGGCAGCACAAAGATCACAAGTCTGAGGAGGGAGAGTGCAACACTAGGCAGGCGTACTCCCTCAGGGGGCTACGATTTACTGTTAAATAATGTAGGGTAATGACCAGGGCAAACACAAACATGGAGAAATTAAAAGAAAATGTGAGAAGAAGAAGTCGAGGTGAGAGGTACCGATGTGAGGCCTTAGTTAAAGCAGGACAACTGAAGCAATATAAGTGAAGCATAAAGTGGTGAGGTATGGCAATTTAGACAGAAAAATATATAAATCAGCTGTAATAAAGCTTTGGTACTAACATATAACATGGAGCAAGCATCTTTAGTAATATTTTTTTTTCCTTTGCTAGTTTTAGTATTTATTTGTCAGATTAAATACTTTTTTTTTTTTTTTTTTTTTTACCATATTCTTCAAAGCCAGGTTCCTGAAATGCTACTTGAGCATCTTTGGGGTTGAGTAGTAAGGGCTTTACCCAGGTGCTCTTTTGGGTGAGGATTAGGCAACGTTTAAAGCAGAACAGAAGCACTTGTGGGATTTAGAAAATATTAAAAAGCCTTAAATGAATCATGGCTGATGTCTTTAAAAAATGCCAACGCGTTTTGGCCTTACTGGGACTTCATCAGAGCACAGATACTAAAAGAACAATATGGCTGCCAGGCCTCTTTTATACTGACACGTCACATGATCTGCTCATATGACAAGACAAAGATACAGACTACTACAGCTTCTATGACCTGCTTCTTTACAATGTGTTCTCATGCTTTATTGAAGGTTATATCTGCATGGTAACTCCAATCTGCGTGTTTCTGTCCTGCTTTAAACATATTTTGCAACTGTTTTTAGGGGCTTCTGAATATCTTTGCAAAAACTGAGTAGGTTTGCAAATATATAAGGCATATACAAAAGCAAAGGAGACATGTTTTAGCTTTTAAGGGTAGTTTCTGAATTGAACTGCTATTTACAAATGAATCAACCAAATTATTAGACCCACAAGTTGCATCAAGTAGCTCTGGGCTCATCTTAGGACCTCTTTGCACCTTAGGAACGTGTGCAAATATTGAATCTCAGGAAACAGTGAAGGACAATTTCCTTCATGTGTAACACTAGAGGAGGAGAGGCCTGCTCCTGGAGACCTGGGGCCACCACCGCTGAGATGGGCCAATTAGACGGAGCTTCCCCACTGCGCCAAGGCCGTCCCAAACACCGCTGCTGCCTGAAACCGAGCCGTGAGGAGAGGTGAGGAGAGAGAGAGGAGGTGCACGCTCTAAGGTTTGTGTTATGGTTGGCACGGATTTCACTTAATGCCTCTCGCCCTGTCTACACTCCCGGCCCCACCATCGGGCTGCGAGGTGATCCTTAGACAGGCCCGAGTGAGGAAGGAAATCAAAAGATGAAAAAGAAGAGTGGAGCAGGAGTTGATGATTTCCCATACGGTGTCTTGAAATATGATTTTGACATTTATATTAGAATCAATGTGCAAAATGGTACGCATTTACCATTGCAAGATAGAACCAGTGCATTGTTTTTGATTTAAGAGTCATTCTGGTTTTTAAAAAGTTCCACAGTAGGGCATTAAATGTAACTAGCTGCATGCATACAAGCTACCTGGTCAGCTCTATGGAGAGATGACCTCAAATAGAAGATTATAAAGGTTTTTTGATCAACTCATGTATTTCCAGAACAATCAATAGCATTTCGACACAGAAAATCAAGCACACGGTGGAACCTTCACCAGAAAACTTACACAGTGCAGCTTTAAATGTTCACCAAAGGCAGTTTTTCCAGTAAACAGGATTTATCAAAGTTAGCCCGGTCTCTCCTAATTGTAATCAGACACTATTTTAAAGCTCTTGAAGTATGCCATTGTTCGCTTCACCCCTGGCCCTTTGGAAAAGCTATTAATCCCATGGCCACGCTCTAATGCTGAAATCCCCAGTGGAAACACCTAAGAGGGCTGCAACTATAGTCGACCACACAAGACAAGCTACAAGTGATATCAGCCTCAAAACGCTGAGAGGAAGTACATTTGTAAGGGATATTTTGGTGAGGCTTGGGCATGGCTTTAGGGGGCAGTGGCTTATAGGTGCAGGTGCCATGGGCTGGAAGGTGATTGGATATCATCACTCTTTCATTAACTGGGCATTTCTAGTATCGCAGTGACTGAGGAGGAAGAATGGGGCTTTTCATTGGCCAGCCCGATAGACGAGAGCCGCTGAAAGCACTGGAGAGGTGGGAGGACAGTGAAGTTTTCAGTCATTGTTCAACACGGGGTATTTTGGGAAAGTAAAACCTGAAAGACGCTAGAGATCGGGATGCAGCGTAAAATGAGAATAAGGAAAGAAAACAAATAGAATATAGCAACAAAACCATTTGTGTGCTTTGATAATTCCACTTTGTTTGTTTTTTTTTCTATTTAGATCATTTGGTTCTGTAATTTTGACCTGGCAGAAGAGATTCACTAGCAGAAGTTACAGTAGTTACTATGTTATTGCTAAGTATGATCATATCTAGTACTTTTAAAAATAGTACCTTTATTATTCTGCTATCTGCCCAATAACAAGGTACTATTACTCATTAAACGTTTTAGTGGTTAGCAGAATTTTTATCCAAGTATTCTTTATCTTATACTGAAGTATGTTTAGTTTGATCCTGTGGAAATGCATTTGGCGGCTGGATAATATTTTATTTATTTTTATGACCCCCTCAACGTTTAAATTTTCATAACAGCAGGGATGTAAATAAGGCGAGGCATAGAACAGGAATGTGGGAAATTACCTTTAGTTCTATTTTTAGTTTATTACTCCTCAATATGACAAAGAAGTCTCGTTTTCAGTTGAGAATGGGGAAAAGGTAGGAGGAGAAGGAGGAGGGGGGAGGACCTGGTCTTCCATGACGTTGTGCGGAGCAGTTTGTGAATGATGTCTTTGTCTGGAGCTGGAGGTGCTACTCTGACATCATCACTACGAGACGCGAATGGGACGTTAGATCAGCGTTGTTAGCTATCCTTGACACAGCTGTGCAAGAGACAACGCCGCAGAACCAAGGGAATAGGATCAAATGGTACTGCAGGATAGAGATTCTGATGATGCTTTTTGATGTATTTGGTACCAATTTTTAAGAAGTACATCGTAATTAGTCTTAAAGCATGGACAAAGACTTAACTCCTAATGAACAAATAGGTTATTAAGAAGAATTCAGACTTAGTAGCTACTTAATTAAGGGGGTATGGTTTGGAGTTATGGTTAGTATATTAATTAAGTAGTTATATATTACAGGAAGTAAACTCGGGATAAGAGCAGATTATGACCTTTCCTATACGGGGCAAAAGGCTGCATTCAAGCGTCATTAAGCCAGTAATTTAAAATGGAGGTGGGCGCTGAAGTTTGCAGTCAAAAAGCAGTTGTTTTGACAGGGTTGATGCTTAAAATCCCTAATCACTCAGGCTAGCCACATTAAGCTTAAATTGGCACGTTTTTGTCATTTTCTCTGTCGGCACAAATAACTTGAGTTCGGTTTTATTCATTGTTGTGTCCAAAACGTGGTGGTGTTATATGATTTAAAGTTAAAACTGACTGATGGAAGGTGGAAGAACATTTAGGTAAATAAAGTGTGGCTTTGTGGATCAGCATTTGTGGATTTTCTGTTTGGAGAGACCTTTCCAATAGCCACACATGCTCCATTACTCTATACTGCAAAGATATCTTAGGTTAGGTGATCTGTCAAAGTCTTTTGTTCTTCTGACATTCCCTATCCTCTTGTAATACACTGGCGTAGTACCTCAAATAACCACTGTAAAAACAACTATAGTATCGGTTCAAAGGATGTTATTTTAATGTTGCCTTTTAGCCCTGTGCCTTTTGTGCGTATGTAAAGGACCCCCGGTGAGGATGCACAACATGGTTAGCTTCTGTAAAGACTAAAGTGCAGAGGAGCATTTTGTCAGCATGTCCACAAAGGGTTATTGTCATTCGGAGATGATTACAGGTCACTCTCGAGCGCCTGACCTCCTTTACAGCCACTCATTGTGATTTAAACTGGTGCTGGGTCATGCCACCTGAGCCCTCGAGGATGTGTATGGTCACTCAGCTGACTGCAGAGCTGGAGCGAGGACTCAGGTGTGGTGTCGGCAAAGTTACCATTTGACATGAATCTACAGGCTGTTTCCTTTTGTTATGGTTTTACAGCATTCTTTAATGATTTCCACATAGTCAACAGGTTTTCAGATTGGAGCATTGATAAAAATATGGGTGTGCAAGATGGAATTAGGAATTGAATTGTTGTGTTGGCCATAGGAGCTTTGGATGAAACTATTTTAATTTCAAGTATATATTAGTATCCACCTTATCCCGCCTTGCCGACTTTGGTTTCTGACTACTGCTAAACTGCATTGTGGTTGATACTTTGGGTTAATTGGCAATTTCACTGATTGTCTCTGGCTTCTTATTGTAATCAGTGTGTCAGTAGCTAAATGTTTTCTCAATCCTTAACATGTTTATAACAGTTAGGTTTACTATAGGTCTAGTGCATTTAAGCCATGGCCCAAAAATCTTATGTTTCAGAACAATTGCCACTGTTTAAACCCAGATCCTGAGTATTTCCCTTTCTGCAGATACATTATCATGCAGAGTGGAGCAGACACAGCTCACTATCTCAACTGGAGGACAGTGGGAGGATACAATATACAAGAAAGTGTGCCTCGGAACATATCTCATCCAGCCTCTGATATGGTGAAGGCCAGGATAGACTATTTGCCTTCTGGAATAACCTTGATACTAACTGTGCCGTAGTAGTTAAGTACTCAATTTAATGTACTTAAATAAATATAGTGAATATGTTATTTAAACACAAAGTAAATTGATACTACTTTTTTGTCTACAATGGGTGTGAACTATTGCTGCTGCTCCTTAAGCTACAGGCAAGACAAGTGTATTTGTAGAGGACATTCTTATACTTCTGTTCTGAAGATATTTTAGAGTAACTGCATACTTAAATGTTGGTCTGGATGGACTGGCTCTAGCAGTTATGCAGCACATGCAGGTTCACTTGCCTGCCTCATGATGAGATTCCCAGTTTCAACAATTTACGATTTACAAATTTTTTTTTATTCAGTGTGCATCCTCACTCTCACCCATTCACTCTTCTTTTAAATAAATAAATAAATTGCATTTGTTTTTAATACAGATCTAGTTATTCTACCATATGCCTCTCAAAACTTACTGCATCTGTAGATAACCTCCTTTATAATCAGAAGTCTCATGTAATTACAGGTTATTATACCACAAGCTGGTATGATTTGGTTTGGGATGTCAAGAAAGTGTGAAAGAGTTAGAGTGATAACATAAGCCCATTCCATTGAAAATGACAGGGCCTTCATAAGCCCTGTCCAAACTTTACAAAATGCCAAGTGTCAACAGTCGCCCGTGGTCAGACTGCCTTGATCTGGTTTGGCAAACCACACTAGAGCTACTGCACAAAATTACAGTACCATCAAGAAGAAAAAAGCAGGAAGGAAAATGTATCCATTGTAAGATGGATACATACATTTCCTGTCCTTCCTTTCCTGGGCTGGCATGTCCAGGGCAGTTGGCACTAGTTGCAGAAAGTGTCAGACAGATGTTATGTCATTTATGTGCAGTTAAAGGCACAAATATCTGTTCTATGTCACCATCATTTTCCTCTTGAGGTGTCCTAATGCATCACTCTTAAGTTATGAGTTTGTATCGATGGTTCACAAACAGAACAGTTTCGCATAAATGAACTTTGCAAAAGTTCCTGCAGATTAATGCATCTTTGCTAATGTTATATTTTGTATTGGTAATTTGGTCATTTTAGTTGTTTCCTTGATTTGGTTCTAATTCCATCCTAAATTTACTCCTGGTTTAGTACATTTTGAATATCCAGATATGATACAGTCATTTTCAGCATATTCAAAACCAATTTCATTTCTAAAATGATGCAACCCTAATTTGGGTTCATTTTGGTTGTAACTGAGCTTTCAGTCCAGCTCAATCTCACTTTTTCTACAAAATTTTCAAAACATATCTATCGATATAAATATGTAGTGATTATAATCACTATTTCTCTTAAAAATATCATGCGTTCAATTTGCACATTTCCCTCCAAATTTCATTCAGTTTCAACATTTCCAAAGGGAAACTTTTCAAACATTGGCCATGGAATCTGCTTGGTGGAAGACATGATTTGGCAGTTTACCCCCAGTGTTTGCTTCAAAATTTTAACGCCGTGGCTCGAAGTCAAGCTGAGAAGTTTCCCAAGATCGAGCGGGGCTCTGGGCGGGCTGCAGGGTAGGCAGCACGAGTGTGCTGGACCCACCTTTGGAACCTGTGCTCCTGGGACAGTCAGATGGGGTCCTGTGGGGGCGCAAACATGCCACACCGCACCTTTGATGTGTCTGTGTGAGCCATCCTTGGTTTCCTCTTCTATACGGCTGGAACAGTCCCCTCCCCCATCTGCCTGGGAAGCTCAACTGGTGGCAGTTGCTGTTTGTTTCAGTTAAAATATAGTATTTCACTTTTACCAAGTATTATTATCTTTAGTGTTTTGAAACAAAACATGCATTTGTTTAGTAACGTCATTAATGTAAAAGCAACCTCAGATTATATTTGAATAAATAAAATAACTAGATATAAGCAAACAACAAGACCAGGTCCGCTTCAAGCACCAACATAATCTACAAAGAGGGACTGAACAGTCAAACATGCTTTTCCAAGTAAGATCTAAATTAAACAGAAATAAAACTATATAAAACAATCCCAAGTAAAAATGCAAAAGATCCCCTACTGCCCAGAAGTCTGCGTACTACCAGCAGCCCTTTATCTTCAGAACATGCTACATTTGACAACATGCTAAGTGACAAGACGGCACTATTAGTTGCCTCAAGGTTTTGTACCCAAGTCTAAGGTTACTTTGAAGTGTAACAGAAATGGCCATAATTACACCTATCAAACTGTGATGAAACAAAAACAGTGCGAACCTCTTGTGTTTCTCACCACAGTCACCTTTGGAAGAACACCATGTCTGAACTGTATTACATCAAGTAGCTCCATGTAGGGGAGCTGACAAGGCCCACTGACAAGACGCTATAACAACATGCACATCTAGTGTGTTTAAGAAGGAGCGTTTCATGAAAATGTCAGGGTCAAGAGGTAACTCATATAACATATGCAACATTAGAACCAAAATAAAAGTTTATGAATTTTGTTCACTGACAAATGGCAACTGATCTGAGTGTGATTCCTACTAACTCTAAATGTGAAGAAGCCATAGATAATGATGCATGTGAATGTATGGCTGCAAGTGTTTTTCTCTGAGTGTTGATATGAATCAATGTGACTTGCATTGGAAATAGAAGGCAGAGGTGTGATGCTTTTAGTTAATTGTGTAAAATACAACCCCCAAATCAAATGGACTCCATGTTGTATTAGTGGTAAATAAATTGCCTTTATAAAAATATACAAACCCGCGCTGTGTTCTTCCAACCGTAGAGTTCCTTTTCTTTTATTTACTCAAAATCAGATTGGTATAAATGAGCTTGAGTTTCTGGTGCGTTGTCGCCCCCTATTGGCCACTGGAGCCCTGCTTTCATGCGCACTCACTCAACAGTTTCATCCAAGTACAGACAGAGCTGTTCAAAAGTACTTATTAAGAAGGCCTACAGATATAGTATTTTATGGTGATCGGACTCCATCTGCTTGCCCATTTTCATTTTGTTTTTTATGGCACTGAAACTGTGCGCGCTTTACGCAGGACGTGCTGCTGTCCACGCATGTTCTAACGCAGTGTATGAATGTGTCGGACGCACTTTGCTTTAAACTTAATATATACTTTTGAATGAACACAGTTTATAAGTAGCTGTAGTAGCCAACGTTTAGTTGCCTCGAGGACTAGAGTAAACTGTCTCCTCACTTGTTGACTGGGGGCGCACTGCTGGGACCAGAGTCAGATTACGTCCCGCCTCCGCGGAGTCCCCCCCTCTCGCGCCGTCCCACATAAATCGGAGCTTGTGCTGTTCTTCTTTAGATTCTCTGCAAACCTCTCAGAGCGCGGAGCGTGTTCCAGCCCTCAGTAAAGTCACCGCCTCACAGTTCTGTCTTTGGAAACTGTCAATTGCAGTTTGCAAAACAGTGCAAAAACTGTGCGCACGACGGAGCGTTAACCTGTGTGGATCTGCGGTCCCTGGACACAAGAAGAAGACTTTTCTTCTTTTTCACGTGGACAGTAGCTCGTATGAATCTCCTCGACCCTTACCTGAAGATGACAGAGGAACAGGAGAAGTGTCACTCCGATGCTCCCAGCCCCTGCATGTCTGACGACTCTGCGGGCTCACCGTGCCCGTCACACTCCGGCTCGGACACCGAGAACACCCGGCCAGTGGACAACCACCTCCTGATGTCCGCTCTCGACTACAAGAAGGAGACGGACGAGGAAAAGTTCCCCGTGTGCATCCGTGATGCTGTGTCTCAGGTGCTCAAGGGATACGACTGGACCCTCGTGCCCATGCCCGTGCGCGTCAACGGATCAAGTAAGAACAAGCCGCACGTCAAGAGACCCATGAACGCCTTCATGGTGTGGGCTCAGGCTGCGCGCAGGAAACTGGCCGATCAGTACCCACATCTTCACAACGCGGAGCTCAGCAAGACTCTGGGCAAACTCTGGAGGTAAGAAAAGACACTTTGCTTTAGAGCTAAAGTTCCATGGGTTGTTTGCTGTTTTACTTGTAATATGACGTCCCAAACGTGTGGAAATTACGGTCGTAATTATAGATATTTTAATTTCGAGCATATTTCGATTTTTATTTTAGTTATATTGTCTTTGGGGTCCTGTATGTCTGTGTAAATAACCAATTATACTAGGAGCAATGGTTCACATTTTAAAGGTTATTTTAACTTTTAACAGATTGCTCAACGAGTCTGAGAAGCGGCCGTTCGTGGAAGAAGCAGAGCGACTGAGGGTGCAGCATAAGAAGGACCACCCTGACTACAAGTACCAGCCGAGGCGGAGAAAGTCTGTCAAAAACGGTCAGAGCGATGCAGAAGACGGGGAGCAGACGCACATTTCACCTAACGCCATTTTCAAGGCGCTGCAGCAGGCGGACTCACCTGCCTCCAGCATGGGAGATGTGCACTCCCCTGGAGAACACTCTGGTGAGTGTACAATTAGTTGACAATTACTTTTGGGAAATTGCTTGACATGTTAAAAACATGATATAACCAGTCATTTAATGCCGTTTTGGACATGCTAATTTCTAGTCAACATGCAAATGAAATGCTAATTTTCTTATATCTATATATTTTTCCCAGGCCAGTCCCAGGGTCCACCCACTCCACCTACCACCCCCAAAACTGATCTGCCATCCAACAAAGCTGACCTGAAACGCGAGGGTCGGCCTGCGCAGGAGGGCACCAGTCGCCAGCTCAACATTGACTTTGGTGCAGTTGACATTGGGGAGCTGAGCAGCGAGGTCATCTCAAACATGGGCAGTTTTGACGTGGATGAGTTTGACCAGTACCTTCCGCCCCACAGCCACGCGGGCGCCGCTCCGGCAGGGTACACTGGCAGCTATGGCATGGGCAGTGCGGCTGTGGCCCAGAACACTGCTTGGATGAACAAACAGCAGCAGCACACACTGACCAACCTGAGCGGAGAGCAACAACAGAGGACCACCCAGATCAAGACGGAGCAGCTGAGTCCCAGCCACTACAGCGACCAGCAGGGCTCTCCTCAGCACGTCACATACGGCTCCTTTAACCTGCAGCACTACAGCGGCTCGTACCCCTCCATCACCAGAGCCCAGTACGAGTACTCAGAGCAGGGCACTAACTCGTACTACAGTCATGCGGCGGGCCAGGGCTCCGGCCTCTACTCCACGTTCAGCTACATGAGCCCCAGCCAGAGGCCCATGTACACCCCCATCGCAGACAGTGCTGGGGTGCCCTCTGTCCCACAGAATCATAGTCCACAGCACTGGGAGCAGCCCATCTACACACAGCTCTCCAGGCCGTGAGACACTGACTCTAATGTACACAATGCCAGTAGAAAAACACAAGACTGAAAATACATCTTTGGATTGGCTCCCAACAGTGCCTTTTATATTGTTTGAAATTGTAATTCTATTTTTTTAGATACAGTTTGTTGTTAAAGAATCCTCTGTGAGGAGATAAAAGTTATAATATTTTAGTATGTACTGTGTATGTATCTGCTCCTGCCTTCACTGCCATGAACAGCCCTCATATTGTGAGGACTTCCCAGGGGCAGAATGCTGGGTAAAAGTGGCCTTTTTTTTCCTTTTTGTATAGAAAGTATGACGTGTAAAGAATCTGTTTACTGACACTGCTGTCTTATGATGGACATTCCGCCTTCACTGTAAATATTTAGATGTCATTTCTTTCCAATGCAAATGCTGAGCAGTAGGTACCATAATGTGACTGTGTCATAAATATTCCCCTAGCTCTCGCTTGGGCTCAGTGCCATGCCTTCTCCTCAGGCCTTACTGTGTAGTGTCACTTGTGTCTGGTTGCTGCCTTGATGCCGTAGTTGCCTCTGGGGCTGCTGTCTGCCATGGCTGTGTCAAAACCTCAGCATACTCTTGACTTCTGCTCCTGCGCTTACAGGAAGTGACCTTTGACCTGGTTCTCCAGCAGCTCCAAGCTTGCTCTGCTCTTCACAGCTCTTTTTTTTTTGAAGCCCTTTTCCTAATTTATTCATTAGCATTAATTTTATGTGAAAATAACTATTTGCAATTAGTGTTTATTTTTTCCAGCAGCTAATCAAGTCTGCTGTGACACAGATTTGTTTAATTTATCATTTGTAAATGTTCTTTTTATTTAGCTGTCTACAGAATATGTATCACAATGAATTCTAGAGAAGACAACTGGAAGTTATCTCTTTTTTGTTTCTAACAAAATCATTATTGTGGAAAATGCTGGAATCAACTGGATGATCTTTGTTCCTTTTATATTCCGTTCTGTATCATTAGTTCTCCTTATCAACTTGATAATGCAGCTGTGCTAGGTAAAATGGCATTGTCTTAAAAGCGTATCTTTTGTATTATATTGTTTGCAATAAATCAAAAAACTAAAATAATCTTTTCACTCATGGATTTATTTTGAACTATTATTTGATGTTCCATTTTCCTGCTTACAACGACATCACCTTGACAGTTTGACTTGACGATCTTAATCAGTAATGCTCTTCCTATTGTCTTACCATGATGGATTAGCAGTGTGCTGTGTATTAGACTTGCCCTGTCAAATTGAGAGCAGGGTTTTCTGCTGCAGGCCCCTCAGACCGTGAGCTCATAAGGTTTTAACCACAAACTTTTGAAAAGACGTATGACTGCACCCTCCCCAATATATACAGAGTGACTTAAAGAAACAAACAGATATTGAATATTGTTTATTCATTACAGGACAAGTAATACTGCAATAGAAGAGACCCAATAAATCAGGGACTGTGTAAACACAATCAGGTACTACAACTTTGTGTTGAAATCTGAAGGGTGTTCTTAAATTACACTGACTTCTCTGCAGTGTAGAAAACTCGACTAAAGAAACTATATGAAAAGAATAACGTTGTACAGTATTTATTGGTGTAATGCCTCATTTTATTTCATTTTAATCCATATTAACAAAATATCCTAAATGAGTACAATGACTACTTTAAATAAGTTCAGTGGTCATCACCAAGACAGTGAGAAGACAGTTTCATATACCATCACAGTGACGTTGCTCTTATGACACGACACGTCACTCAGTGATTGCTGTATATTTTACAACTCATGATCATTCTTAATAATTCATCAGTGGTGAATAGAACTGTTTTTATAAGAATCAATAAATGACACCCATTTCAAATATTTTAGTTATTTCTTCAGAATGTATATTAAAAGACATAGTATTATAAAACTATACATCTAACTGTATGGATTGTCTGTTGTAGCTCCAGAGGGCAGGCACAGTGACCCCTGGCTGAGACATATGCAGCAGACCCACAGTGGAGCCCAGGCCTGGAGCAAAGTCCCGGAGCATGTCCCAGGCACCACTCTGCAGGAATTGAGCTGAGAAGAACAAAGGAGTGTGGGTAATGCCAATCATGATGTTTCCTCATTAGAAGACTGGTAAGTAAAACAGCTAGATGCATCCTCAGAAGCTAATACTAACATCTTGCGCTCTTTAGCGTTATCAAATAAAGTACAACATGACTTATATGAACGCCTTTGGTAAAAGTCTATAGCACACATTGCAAGAAGCTGGTCCTAAATATTAAAATATCTAAAATGAGTTTAGATGAGCAGCTGTCAGTGATAGTGGGGTAGATAAATAGAAGGGAAGTTGGATAGTCTTATTTGCCACATTCTTATTTAAGAGCATATTGTCAGGTGTCCCACTGCGCAGCTTTGCAGGGGCCCAGTGCAGCCTCTGTTCCTCTGAACTGCAGCAGCTCTCTGATGGATACTTCCGTCTAAGCCTGGAAACAAGACCAAAATTTTCTTTCTTTTTTTCAGACAGGCCATTTTCATGGGCAATTTTCCCAGGAAGAGCCCATTATTATTCCACAGAGACGTCTTCCCCCGTCAGCCCCTATGGGTGGTCTTTAAGGGGTAAAAGCAAGAGGAAAGAAAAAGTTTATACACCCAAGACTGGGCAGCAATAAATGAGAATCTAAACTGATTTAACATTTTGCTTTTGTTTATTTTTTATATTCACTGCCTGTAACTTTCCAATTAATTTGTTGTTTTTACATACATATTACTTAACACTTTTCATGCTTTTATAAACCTATGGACACAGATTGACCCCATGCACTAAGTTCTTTTTAAATTGTCTAGTCAACAAAAAAGTTCCTAAACCAATCAGACAGATATAATGGGGCAAACACTGCTAAATCACAGAGCTAGACAGGCTGAGCACAAGGCTGTCTCCATGGGAACCCCTGCTTCAGCTCAAGAACTACAATCTGCGCTGATTCAAGTTACTGGAAAGATTGCCTACATCCTGATCTGATAGACGGGCGCTCTAAACTAAAAGCAAACTTGTACAAAGTCATCAACATCAAATGACTAACTGAAATGTTCTTTTTCCCCTCTTCACTGTGCGCCCTGTTGGAGGGGTCTTTAGGAAGTGAGACTTTGCCCTCCCGTCATCCATCTTGTTGCGGGCCCATGAGGACAGCGGACTGTGCCAAGGAGCAGAGCCAGCCAGCAGAGGCCTGGGTGAGCTCCTGCCTTTGTCCAAGGATCTGCAAGAAGCCTGGCAGCGGCCTGGGGTCAGCAGCACAAAATGATATTACCATAATCCTATTAAGTGTGTCTGAGGCCTCATGAGCTGCACTCAGCCCTTTGGGAAGAAAGGTGAGGACCACTGGGTGGGTCTAACAGGGAGAAAAAACACGACATTATTCATCATTTTGACACAGACGTTTTTTTTATATAATATCGCATAATTATATTCCAAAGATTCTTTGCCAAAAATGTTTACAAAAGTGACCTACATTAGAGGAGGAAATCATCCTTGCTGTAGCCTTAGTCAGTCTAATAACCTTTAGCCAATTTGCAAGGCTCTTTAAGTGATAGGATTAAATGAGAGACTCTGCTCATCACCTTTTCCACCTGCTGCCCTCAGGTAGAAGGTACAGGGCCAGAACGACCACACTGACCAACAGCCTGTATCCTCAGGCAGTGAGGCTGCTGAACAGTCTCTGACTTCCTCCCAGGGGCAATGACCACACCCACCAATACAATAACATTGAACTGGACTTTGCATTGTTGCATAATAACATAAAACTCCACATATCTGACTTTATGTCCCTGTGATGCCCTTTATGCTGCCGCTATGACTGTTACTGTTTATTACAAATGTGCTGCACTGACGTCATTGTTGTGCTCATGTTTACACTGGGGTTATTTATGGGGCTATTGGATGGGCTCTTGCACCTTTGGTATTGCACTTCACATCAAAACTATGCAGTGTTTGATGCTCTAAACATCATTTTGTTGCTTTCTGTGACAATGACAATAAAATCATTAATCTGAATCTGAATCAACCGAACCAAACATTTGATTCAGTTTCTAGTAAGTCAAAAATTTATTTCAACACGCCAAAAAGTATCATATGTACCAATATAGAATTGAATAGAATGCTGAGTTGAAAGGCCTTTACATATTACTTTGTTTAAGTATTTTACGACCCTGCATTGGAGCATACAACGTATCTGCATTTGACTGTGTGTTTGTTCAATAAATGGAAGGATCAGTAAAAGGTTAGTCCTTTACACAAATAGCACAGCGCCTTGGTAAACAAGTAAAAGTAAAGTTCAGGCTATGAAACATATGTAATGACACCTCTAAAGTCCCCCAAGCTGCAGAGTTGGTACATATAATATGCTTGATATCTCTCATCGCTTTGGTTTTCTTAATTCCCCAATTGTTCTTATTGATACTTTGCAGCTAATGTCATCCACATTCCCCGGGATTGTGATGTTACCTGAAGACTCTGCTCTGTTTGAAGCTCTGTTACTCAAATTAGACTTAATCTGACGTTAATTTTAACATAATCTGACCATAAAGAACTGCGTTCATTGGAACTGCACCAGATGAGCTGATTTGTACTGCTAATTAAGTCTCTTACACATAAACTTACAGTCACATGCTAGCAAGCATTAGCCAACAGAAAAATCAAGCACCTGAACAAAACCTTTAAATCTCGATCACACTCCTGAAAGTGTGTTGTTTAAATCCATTTTGTATTTTTTTGTGAATTTTCAGACTTCAGATCAGATCATCTTCAGATCTTAAAACGTTTTTGCCAAGGTTTGCTAAATGTCACATTGTGTCACCATGGAAACTGATAAACATTTCGCCATAAAGATACATGTGGAACACCCCCAGCATGACGTCACTGCAACATATCAATTTCAGCTGAGCTTAAGTGGAACTGATATTGGTATATGGCAGTGGTGAGTTTGTTCTGGGTATACCCTGTTATTTTCTCCACGGGCAGCCCAGTGCTTTCCAAGTACCTTCAAAGCCACAGTAGTTTCTGGTTTTTGGTCATGTGTTCTTGGTTGGAAGCTCACACTTGTGAAAATGGTCTTAATAAAATATCAGATAATTTAAGCCGTGTAAACCGTAACCATGCTGCTCTTCTCCTGCCATCCGAACCAGAACAAAATATATGGAATTAGGAGCAGCTCCCAGAATGCTTTGCAGCAGCAGCTGGAAGAACAGGTGTGGAGAGTGCATAGTGAGGCTGATGAACGCTGCCACATGTAGAACGTACAAACTGCTGTTTAACCAGCACATGTAAGGACAGCGGCTTCAATAACACAGCTCACTTTTAAAATGACTGTAATTATTCAGATTTAATACCCAATAAGAAGAACTATTTAACTCACATTACTGTCATTCACCCATCCCCTGCCATCACAAAAGTAAAATATAATGAGTTGACTCCACTGACACTTGAGGAGTTTCTTGTTCAGGTACAAATTCTATCTCACATGGTGTTGGTGGGAGTACTTTGATGAGGGATGCACCGATCCAGCTTTTTCAATTCCAATTCCAAATCTGATTCTATAGCTTTCAGTAGCAGCCAATATCCGATATCAACAGATACCAGTGCAGTGGCTGAAAACAACATTTATTTCCGTAAAACAAAAATAAAATAAGGCAGAACTCATCCAAACGTGTTATGCAGCTGTTATTTATCTCTCAACTAACCACAGACTAACCATAGAACAGCTTTGTGTAAATACAAATTCAAACATTCGGAGACTTTCTGGACCAACTACAACAAGTAAATAGTCTTATTACAACAATTTATGTGCCCAACCAGGATATCAGCTGAACCGATACTTGGATGCCGATATCCAATACCAGTATCAGATCGGTGCGTCCCTATTTTCTGCCTATATGAGGTTAATCCAACAGAAATAATATATGTGCCTTCAATTGTGTTAGTTAAGATTTAATTATCACACAAATGTAATATATTAACAATTGACTTGATATTCTAATGTTTGCACATCTTCAAAACTTCATTCACAATATCATGGATACTTTGGCAGTCTGTGCAGCTCTACTTTTTCTACTGAACCCAAGCTTTCATAATAAACATCTTCGCACAATTAATTACGTAAGACAACTGCCTAAAGCTGTTGGTACCGTACTGTTATGTGCCCATAGTTATAACCGGTACTAATCAAACTCCTCTGGGCGCTCCTAACCATGGGAAAAATCAAGCCTCCGTCTGATTTATGATGGCCGTGAAAATTTCCAAATTCTCCCTCAGACGTGTCAACAAACATCACAGCACGGCCTGAGCTATGCCGCTGCTCCGGTGCAAAGATCCAGAGGGTCTGTTCGACACCCATAAGGCCTCCCTCTCTCTCCTCCTGTGCCCTCTCGAGTCCTGCTCATCCCTGACCCCTGACCCTCACAACTTCACCAACGGCCTGAGAGCGACTGGTCTCCACAGGTAACGTTAAAGGCACTATACCTGATTTTTATTTATGTAATGTATTTATGTACTTTTTTATTTTATATTACAGTCCAAAATGAGACAGATGTGTACTGTCTTCATCCAATTATAAAGCTTTTTTTTTTCTCTTCCACAAATTAAAAAGTAAGGCTGGTCAGTTTGCTTGTTGTTGTTAGCAGTGACGTGACAGGAAAACTACTCTGGCCACAGAAAGTTGTGAAATGTGCTTATAAACTCATCGCAGTGAATCATTTGGATACTTGGAATGGGTTAATGATGAACTAGTATTTAATGTTTTTTAAGGGTTTCATATAAAAACACCTTTACGCACTGCGTCTCATCCCCTCAGTGTACTGAAGTGTAATACACACTTTTGGTCTATTACTTGAACTATAATTTACAATGTTTGCAGTTTATTGCATGTCAGTATGGGCGCACTGGAGAAATATGGCAGCTTTGCATTGCAGAAGTTGGGGGCCAGTGTTACCATATTGTTGCAATCTTATTTTGTGGTCATTAATCGTATCCTGCTGTTCTAGCCTTCCCAGCCATGGTCACTGAATGTATGTTAAACACTTCTCTCTCCTCTCTCCGAGTTCCTGCTCCCAAACCACACGAAGACACTAACGCTTAGAACTAAAGACAAATCTTGCTGGAGTCTGGAGTAGGGCATTAAGAGACAGAATGTCCTCAAATCTACTATTATAACAGTGGACAAGGACAAACTAGTATCAGCAGAGTTTTGGCTGAAATACTACTTTTGTTACTCATAGTTTAATCCATGGATTTGCTTCAGTAAATGGCAGAATACACTGAAAATTCCTTTTAGATATTTCTTACGGACTTGAACCAGATAATGAATTTTTATGAATTTGGCATCCGTAAACTGGTCATCCTTTGTCTTTCCTGCTCACCAATTTTCTCCCCCGCTGTGATCTCTCTCATTAGTGGAATTATGGGAAACACAATAGTTTCATCTAATTGTCCTTATGTAAGAAACTATATATATATATTTTGTATAATTACAGCCAGTCCCGTACTTTCAAATAATCAAACTATATAATCACATGACCTTTATCTGCCACCTCTGATCTGTACCAATATACAACACTACCCCTAGACCACACAAAATAGTAGAGTATCTAGCTATATGTTACTACTGTTGTATTACCTTACACAACACATTTATTATGGAGAGACTAACTTCTGTTTTGCTACTGTATCCTTGCAAAGAAATGTTATAGTCATAAGATCTTAAATTGCATATGACAGGAGTGCTTTTTCACTAAATCATACAGTTAACATCATTATATTTAAAATTTTACAATAATGTTTTGTCTATTTTATAATTTCCTTCCTGTTTGGACATGGACAGCAAATATGACACAGACCTACGCAGAGGTAGTTCCAGTTCTGTTAAGTAGCAACCACAATGTCAACAAGAGACAAAATCTGTCGTCATCATGATTAAATCAAAATAGATGACAACATATTTTTTGGTTAAATCAACGTTTACTCAGAAAAAAGTGTTCCTTGTGTGTAAATTGTCTGTGTTGATGAAATGGTGGAGGTGTTCTGTTTTAGAACTCTTTAATCTTTACTTTTTTCCACAAACTGCCACTTAACTGATGTAAAACTATGAGAAATCTTCACTACAGACACACAGAAACAGAAAAATGTGTCATGAAGTGGTGCTGCCACAGTGACAACCTCTTCTCTGAAATATTCCCGGATAAGCACTAATACGATGTGCACTAATAATTGACAGTCACAAGTAGATTTTAGCCCGAGCTCTTCTCCACAAATAGAGCTGCTCTTAGAATGACAGAATGAGTGCGTCTTTGGTCAGTCAGGACTTTTGGAGCACCCTGACAGAATCCTTGACCTGTGGCTTTGCTCAGGGTGGGCTGCCGTCAGCGTACCAGGACGGGGGTGATTGATTGGGTCCCTGTCGGCAGGCTCAGCTGGACATCCTCGCGGCCCCCCTCTCATCCATCAGTTTGTCCAGACCCCAGGAAAAGGTTGCTTCCAGATGGGATGCATTGTTGCTTCGCGGGCCACCCTCGGGAGCAAAAATCTGGACAACCCCAACAGGAGTGAAAATGTTACTGACAGGATTAGATCACTCATAGATCTCGCTCTCTGTCATTCAAAAGTTAAACGCACGGAGCTAATCAATAACACAGAACTGGCAGAAACAATGGCTGTCATTACAATTAGTAGATAAGGTCCTGTGATCAGTCAGCAGAGAGGTGCTTTGGTGAACGCGGGGACCAGTGGTTATTGAGGCGTAAGATGGAGGCTTCATTGTGGTACAAGGCCTAATTGCACTGTTTTGGACGGGGGCCAGTGAGTTAGTCCTAAATCAGTGGACCATGAGGAGAACGAACAAGTTTGCGCTGTGTAATAATAAAAGTTCTTCTCAAGTTTGGTTCTACAGGGAAACTACAAAGATTTCAAAACTAAAGAGATCTTTGCCTTATTTATTTATTGAACTTTTAGCATTACTAATCTTCTTAAAAGTCCTTAAAGGTGCACTGTAAGTAACATTTGTGGTGGTGGTCGGTCACCTACTTGTCTCTGTGGAGATGTTATTGCTTTACTAGGAATGTTTCACAGTATGGGATCAAATTTAACTTAAGTTTCAGGTAGCAAGCACAGAACAAAACCTTTAAAAACATGCATTCTGCACGTGGATTCGCCTCTCCACAGATCTGACATCTAGCTGAGCCTGGCACCGTCACCTGCTTCGCTCAGTGTTTCATTTCTGCAGTAATTAACATGAACCTTATATCTTGACCATATCTTGTGTAGAAATTGGCTTTCCCTGTATATTTACGTTGCATTTTGTTGTTTCAGTTTACATTTTGGGGTATTTTTGCATTGGAAAACCAGCATCGAACCGCGTTGAATGTCATTTTGAATGTCATCCGGGGTGGTGCTCTGCAGGAAGAGAGGAGGGGGATGCTAGAGCTGGTCAGAGCTGGTTCCGTATGTTTACAGGGTCTGATTCCTAATACATGTCCCGGGACTTGAGTGTTTCCTCTGCTATTAAACACTGTATAATCATAACACTCCCTGACGAAGATGTAATAACGCTAACTAACAGTGGCACCAAGGAGAGCACCAACTACCCAAATGCACTTTAACACTCCTCATAGAAATACTACACCGGCTCCCTTAATAGCACCACTTACTGTTAAAGATTACATCCATCATATTTTCATAATTGTTGGAGTCACGGTTAAGTCAACACATTTAGCTGGCAGCCCCATGAACAGCCCCATTTGTGTGGAATGTATATTAGAATTTATTTCATGTGTTTGCTGGCCTAAACTGAAGAAAATACCCCAGTCTCAGCGAATTGGTATCCATGCAGCATGTGAGCTTCTTTGTCAACCTTGAAACATAAAAAAAAAGTCACAAGTATTTTTAATGAGGTGGAAGTCTGAAGTTTGAACGTGCCAAACTAAATTCTGGCAGATGGACTGGTGCTGCTCAGTATAATCATCCTGAAAAATGAAAAAAAAAGTTACAATTTTTTTTTATAAAAGAGGCTTTATATAATCATACAATTTGATTTATTTTTGAACTAACTCTCCCTTGTTTTCGATATTCCATAGAACATCTTTATTTGACCCTGAACAATCCCATAATTTTATATTTTTTAACTTTACAGTGAAATTACAGTGTTGAATCTTTAGGCTCCAAATGGTCAGATTATTTCAATATTTTTCTACAAATGATCATGAAATAATACTTTGATTTACTCCTAGAATGTGAGCCACACAAGAAAGTCAGTCTTGGTTGTTATTTCACTCTTCTTACTCACTTCGGGGCTGTGACGAGGCAGTTGTGGCAGAAAAGTGGCCTGTGTCTCTGTTGACTCAGAGCTGGAAGTGAGTAAGGTCTATTGGTGCGAGCCTCACCAGGGTCCAGCCGCACCCAGCTAATGACATCCAGCCCCTGAAATTCTCCAAAGTCTGTGCTTATTAAGGAAAACAAACATGGACATGAGACGGACTCTCTGTGCTAACACATACCGTCCCCTGTGCTATCCTATAGTCCCCAGTTAATCATACTGTCAGGGTAGAACCAATGGAATGTCAGGCTGATGACCCACTCTTTATCCTGTGTAAAAATACAAGGTCAAGTTTCAGAAAAGATCTCCACCTAACCAGAAGACCAGTGGTTTAATACTATCAGGTAATAATGGCTGTGTGTGCAAGACTTTTCTCCACTTTTGCCTTCAGTTTCTAGAGCACAGGTTTATAAAAGGTGTTGTCAGAGGATTGTTGGTGCGTGATGCTGGTCAGAAGTAACTGTACTTACTGGTTGGTCAGGGCAGCTGAGTATTGGGAATATTTGGCATTATACCATTTTGTGCCCACAGTTGGAATGGTTAAAGATAAATAACAATTGCATGGTCTTGAACAAGTTTGACTAAAACCAAGAGATGGAGAACTGGGTCTGTTGATCGAGTCTGAAGGGGTCTGCATCAACAGTTATATAAGGACTGAGGAGCACATGAACCCATGTGGTCTTATCCAACAGACCATGACTGTTTTTGGCTGGTTCTGATAGAAAATGTGTTAGACTCCATAGTTTATTGCATATACTGTGTGGCTGCATAATAGGCCACATACACTTGACAAATAATGTAAAATATTGTGGAAAAATGAACTATTTTAATAGTTTTACAGTAAAAACTAAATTATAAAGATGTCCCAATGGAGGGAGCTCCTCTTACATCACCTGCCCCCCACACCCAAACTCTGTCCCCCTCTCCGCCTCCTCCATGCTGCCACACATCATTGCCCTGTTAAACGCTGACAATTGGTGACAAATGGACTGTGCAGCACACCGTGTCAGTTGCCCCTGGCGACAGTAGCCATCCTGGGGAGAGAGGAGAGGAGCAGAGGAGGCACAGGCCAGCACTGGACCCCCGTAAGCAGCATGGTGCCTGGCACAGGTGGCTGAAAATCAATATGGATCTGGCCTGTGATTGGGGCTGACAGTGTAAGAGCAGTGGAGTGTGGGAATGCACTGAGAGCCACACACAGACCAGTGGAAGAGGCATCAGAGCAGAGGGGCCAGGGCCGCTATAGCACACAGCCAGACTGGTACTGTCTCTGTCAGAGCAGGATACACATTTAATGCTCTGAAGCACCATTTTAAGGTTTTATTGGGTCAACAAATATACTATAGCATTAGCCTATTAGCCTGTTATCTGCTTCCTTTTGAGGAATTTCCCCCATTGAAAATATTTTCTTTTAAATTGTTGATCTCTATAGCAACAGTCCTATCTTTTCATATTACTAGTTTGAGATAATTCTGGATGTGTGAACAAGTCTTTTATTGCCTGAGGTAATTGGGTTGAGGGGAGGGGGTCAATGGGCCCACTGGATCCCACATGGCATGGTTTGGTAAAGAGAACATCTGAGGTAAAATGTATCACTTCATTACATCTCCCCAACCGACTTTTTTCAGTAATGACAGAAGTTTAAGTGGTGACAGGAGAGGTGCTCCCTAAATAATTAAATAGAAAACAGTTGCGGAAAATAATGTGAAAAAGCTGTTTGTCTAATGCTGATAAAAGCTTTTTACCCATATTTTGATGCTGTTTTTGGACAAGTTGTCTGTAATCATGAACTATAGTGCTGATTATCTAAGCATCAGCCGAACTGATTCTGGGCAGATCTGGGCCCCATGCACTGTCATTTGTTTGACATGAAGGAATCCAGCGTTGAGTAAGTGACATTCCCACCCAGTGCTGCCAGTGAAAGCCCCCTCCCACATATGACAGTACAAATTAATCAAGATCCCAGACAAACCCTCGCCTTTCATGCAACAAAAGGATTTCTCTGGCCTTCTATTGGCCTCAGCAGGCAATTAAACGCCATGTGCATGTGCCCGCTCATGTGTGCACACTAGCATGCCACTATATCAACAACTGCACCCGAGTCATAAATTCTAATTCATGCATTAAACATGAGCAAATATGTCTGACTAACTAGCATGTGTATCTATGTGGAAGCGAGACTTTGCTTTGTAGCATTGAGTGTTTGTACATGCATGTGTGGAAAAGGGGGGAGGAGGGGGGCGTACTGGGGGAGCTGGTGGGGTTTTGGATGGAGGGGGGGTGATCAGCTGGTTGTAGTGGGGGTGTGTGGACATGTGTGTGGGAACCCTGTGCTCTTCACTTCTCATACATTGTTTTGCTGCTCCTACAAACCGTTAATGCCACAAAAGATGCTCAGCCTATTGTGGAGCGGGACAGCTGAGGGGGAAGGCCATTGGGTGGAGGAAGGATACGGAGGCGGGGTTTGGCCAGGAGCTACTGTGGCTGTCCTGGTTACTGCCTCACTTCTCCTCTCTCTCCTCTCTCTCCTCTCTCTTCTGTGCGCTCCTGTCATCCTCACTGCTCCACATTGGTCCTCTGAGTCCTGGCTCTGCCACTTGGCCCCACTCGAGAGGATTTGGTGAGCTGGATTGAGCCGGCCAGTGCTTATCATACAAAAGAATTAAACTAACTCCAAGTTCCAGCTTTCACTCAGGCCCGCTACAGCTAATCTGAGAATCTGTGAAGGAGGGCTTAGATGATGTTACATTTTCATTAGACTTCTGGTGGCAAACGGGCCACTAATAGTGAGAGCCCTGCAAGCCTTTGTGATGCTAATGCTGATTATTTCGTTAATTAAAGCTCTGGAGGGAGAGGGGACGGGGGACACAGGGGGAGGAGCATGGCCTCACCCCGACAGAGCGGGATTCTCACGTCCGTCCAGACTGCGATCTGGGGCTCCAGGGGATTTGGCTGGTTTTGTGACGAGCACCTCCATCCAGGGAATTGGGGCTGAGCTTTTGGATGTGTGACACAGGTCACACAAACACATAAGAGTACCAGTGCTATCAAAGTATTAACAGAGAGGATAACCTCGTTTTTCAGCAGGACATAATGACAATGTGGTCAGACATGGGCATGTGTTTTTGTATTGGTCAGATTTATCAATCTTTAGGAATGTGATGTATTTAAATCTTCACCAAGCCGATGGCCTCCATCTTTTTTGATTCACTGCAAATCAGTCACACACTGATGTTTGTCCTACTGAAATATCATATATTCTATTGTCTGTTGTTTATGTCTCTGAATCTCATAGTTTTCATTTGTTACATTACTAAAAGAGAATCGCCATTGCAATTCTTGAATGTCACAGATCGGATTGTAAAATTAGCATTTTCTCCAGTGAGAACGCTGTCTTCATGTTAATGAGTGCTACAAAATTTGCATTTTTGTCTAAACAGCGTTGATGCTCCAGAAAATGCATGTATGGTGCTTGCACACACATGACTCCTGGATGTTTGACAGCTCAACTTCCATGCCAGTGCGTATTATTCTTAGAATAATAATTGTATTTTATTAGATGGCCTTTGCAGTTTTGAGTTATGTAAATATGCCTATGGAGCGCATGTTATAGATGACTGCTCTACATGTCCCGATATGAGGTAGTGCGGTGGGGGTGTGTCTGTGTGAACCATGAGAACTTCTCCTCCCCTAGCGTAGGGCTCTGCTGCTCTCTAGGACCAGGGAGTGCTGCCCCCCTGCAGTTAAAGCCCCTGTCTCTTTTTGTCCCCTGCACAACAGCCTGTGGCATTCCATGGCAGCAAATCTGGCTGTGCTGTCACATGGCAGAGATTAGCAAAACTAAGACCTCAATAGAATGCTCACTTTACTCACCCATTCCAGGAGCAGTCTCCCCCCAATGTGCGCCCCAAACACTCTTCACTCCCAGTGTAACGTCTCACGTCTAGACAGAATGCAAGGCCGTTATTGAGGCTGTTAAAACTTAGTATATGGCATTACCAATACCAGGTCATAGACAGCTGAGAATCAAGCAGCCTTTTTGTCCAACGGCACTGCCATACTGCTGTGACTGCACCTATATGAGCTGTCCTTGTCCTCACGTTAGACATCATGCACCAGGCGCCTCTGTTAAGACACTCTTAATAAGCATGGTCATATTGTATTTAGACTTACTGTGTGAAAAAGCACAGATCATACTTATCTATGAAAGACGCTGTGAGGAGGAGCTTCCCGGAAATGACAAGCTGAGCGAGGCTGCAGTGGTCTGCGGCGGCCGGAGGGACCAGGAGGAACAGAACAGTGGATGTGCTTTGAACAGAATCTTCTCTCTGGGGGTGTACGCATCTGAGCACATTTACACACACATATGGTTTATGTTTGTAGCATGTCCAACTTACACCATGTGTCCCTTTTACGCAATCCCTCCTCCTCATTTACATACGTATTCATCCAGGCAAAATGAGAATTATTAGATTAAGATGTACCAGATATATCCCCTGGTTAAAGTTTGAAAAACATTATTTGCATCAGGATAATGTTAATGTGCAGAATGAGGACACTACAAGATCACATCTGCTGATTGTGATATGAGAATATAATCCATTGTTCCAGTTATTGGATCAGTAAATCGCTACAGTTACTGACTTTATACAAAACAAATCACGTCATCTCAAAACAAAATGAGAAACTGGTTCCATTAAACTAAAGATATTTAAAGAAAATTGGAAAGCCAAACAAAGCGGTAAATGCAAAATGTCTTGAGATTTCAGCCTCATGAAATCTCAATATGTTTATAATGGAGACATATTATGCAAAAATCAACTTTCAAGAGCTTTTAACCATGTTAGAATCGTCCTCTTGTCATGTACCCAGTCAGCATGGTCTGGGACAGTGGCGCTTTGTTGTGACAATGTTTACGCAAACATGTTAAATGGTAAATGGTCACATTTTTATAAAGCGCTTTTCCACCTTCGAGGCACTCAGAGCGCTTTACATCAAGGAACCACACACACATTTACACACACATTCATACACCAGAGTACACAGACACTGAGGGCAAGCGGTTAAGTGTCTTGCCCAAGGACACAATGACAGCATTCATTTGTGGGAGCTGGAATCACACCGCCAACCTGTGGGTCAGTCTAACCGCACTATCTGGACAATCGCTCTACCAACTGAGCCACTGTTGCCCCATACATACTTCTTTTAGATCCATCTTGCGATTTAAAAATACCCACAATATCAAATCATTATAATAACTTTATAGCAGGTGAACGCAAAGTATTATAAAAAAAAATAAAAAAAAGCTCTTATAGTAACACAAAAACTAAATTAGTTGCAAGAAGGAAATACAAATCCATAACAAGTTGATTATAATAATGCGAGTCAGGACCCAGTGACTAAAGCATTCGTCTAAACTTGCAGTGGGGGTAAAGGGGCCACGTTTGCACCAGCACACAAAATAATTACGTTTATTTTGACTTAATGGTCTAGTGCCCAGAGCTGCAGCATTGCTAAGCACAGGCAAGGAACAATTTTATCGCGGCCACATAAAAGCCTTTTTTCGACATAGTGCCTCCAAAAAGGGGATGTCATTAATAGCATGTCTGGTTGCGAGAGGAGGTGAGGGCAGGGGCATTGCTTGTTCAAGTATAATGAGGCAAGGGCTGCTAGGACCTCTGTGGCTCGGCTCCCATCAGCTGCTTTAAATTATGGCCAAGCAAAAGCTACAGTAAACCGTGAACCGTGGAGTTGAAACACAGAGCTGCTGGATAATGGGCCTCTATGGACGATCGACTTCACTTGTGACTCATCAGGAAAACGGTAAAATGCTTTTGTGAAAGGGTGGGATGAACACGATAGCGGTGAGTAGGGCTAAAAAAAAAAATCTCATATTGATCGATCACAATTTTAGATTTTAACAAAATAAAAACAAACAAAGGATTTTCTTCTTTCAAATGTTAATATAATGTCCACAAAAATAAGACAAATTCCATGTTTTTTCTCAAGTAAGGCTGATAAAAGTTAGAGTCCTGGAGTTTAAATATTTGATTCAAAACCACACTGAAAGAACTGCCCAAGTAATCCAAAAATCACATGCAATTTTTTTTTTTTCAGAACATGTTTGTCGAGCTTTGGGGCCTGTCAAACAGCTACTTTAACATGGCAGTTGACCCAGATCTTTCTCTGGCTTTACCACACTGAGCATATGTATCTAGTATAGATTAATCCA